>NC_079147.1:201560986-201865986 GCF_945859685.1 Eupeodes corollae | reverse complement strand
CGGAATCTACTATGAACAATTTTGAAAAAGCAAAAACACAGCATTAAGTATAAAAATCCATTTCTTTCGAAAACGAAAAACAATCACTCAAAATTCTAAATAAATTTTTACTGATTCTAAAAAAGTTTGGAATCACGCCTTGAAATTTAACCAAAGTAAAAAACTCACAGAATGAATTTTACTTTTAGTAATTTTTAATCTGTTAAACAAGATAAGGGTTTTAAAAAATAGTAGTTAATCTTCAAAAAGACCAACAGATCACGTTATCGATACCTTTTTTTATATAAAGACAAACTACATTGGATAGTTTAAATAAGGTTTCAACTTTGCTTGTAAAACTCGAAATCAAGTTTCAAATCTGAGGCCTTTTTCACCAAACACTTTTCACTAATAATATTTTGCAAGTAAAGTGCAAAGAGTTTCAAAAAATTTGCCAAGTGAAAAACTTTTCACTTTTCCTTTCACCCTATTTGAAAAGTAAATGTTTCACCAATTTGAAATATTAATTAAAATCTATCATGGCATCGTCAATACATCCAGCTCTATAAGGAAATTCTCCTTGGGGAAATATTTTCGAGGCTTTGTCTAAACAATTTTGTGCCCTGTAAATGGTGTTAGAGAGAAACTCATCAATGATATTATTCGATACTCGAACTATACACATTCCGTGCAAAGGTGCAACACTGTGATATTGGGCTCTATTCCCAGCTTAAAAAACCTCTACAAAATCAGACATTTTTATATTGAGATGTTTGTATAAAAAAAATGTATTCTTTTACATATGTACATCTTCCCTTTCAAAACGGTTCAATAATTTTTTTATTACGAGTAGTTTTCTTTATCCATTTTTGGAAACAAACCCTTGCAAATGAAAATTTGTCTTTGCAGAATACTAAAAAAAATTGTAGAAATTACATTTTGCAAAGTTTATTGTTTGGTGAAACAAAAAGAACAAATACTTGTAAAATAACAAAACATTTCGCTTTCCAGAAAAGACTCTAATTTTTGAGTTTATTGAAACGTATTTCGCAAAACGGAAAACTTTTCAATTCAATATTTTCCTCTTTGCAAAATTTGCGTTTGGTAAAACGTAATTTTTAAAGTAAAAGTTCAAAGTTGCAAAGTGAAACGTGTTTGCTGAAACAGGGCCCTGATTTTAAATTGCATGTATGTACAAAAATTACTTTTTGAGATATTGATGGTTAACGGAGTTTTTTTTATTTTTTAACAAACGAGTGCAAAACTTTTAAACTTAAACTAAATCAATGAGTTATACGAGAGTAACTTGGGTCAATTTAGATTTTCAAAAAATATTTGATGAAAAGCTTTTATTTAATAAAAATTAAGGGAACTCTTTAGGAAGTTTTAAGGACGTACAAATGAAGCTCTTCACGAAGATTCAACTTTATCAGAATTTTGTTTGAAGTAAATATTTAAATCTTTATATTTTAAAGCTCTCTCTAAAATACAATACATCTAAATTTAAGCTCTTCTATCATTCTTATATTAACTTTAAACATTTTTAATACACGAAACCAATACAATTGCCCTATCCTATAAAGGATGTATGAAATTAATCATCAGAAGGTCAACAAGTTGCCTAAGCCTCAATTGGCAAAGTCAATCTATATACCAATGTTTAACAGAGAAAAACAAATCACACAATTTTTGAAATCAAATAAATCGTTTGTGTTGTTTTTCAATTTCTTAAAATGCTCATAGTTCCATACATCGAAGAAGATGATTTATCCGTTGCAATGATTGCCTGACTCAAATCTAAATCATTGCATTTAATTTGGCTTTTTCTTCTCTTCGCTATACCTTCGCTCATGTAAAACCGGAAAGTCGTCACATTTTGTTTTTGAAATTCGTGAACTTTAAACCAACATTCGATCAGTCATCGCATAAAAGTTTGTAATTGTTTTGAAATTAATACCAGCACAGCACCGACCGTACTGCTTTTTATTATTCACTTGGTATCGGTATCATCTGCATTGTCATAGCGTGTTTAAATGCCATTAAATCGCAATCGGTTTAGGTTAGGTATTTTCTTTTGATTTGTTTTATTTGAAGAAAGGTCCATTAATCGATTTTGTCCATTTTGTCCTTGATAACAAAATTCTCTTAGTAATCTTATTTGGTAAAACTGTATTTTTCACACTTAATAAAATAAATAAATAAAAAAAAAACAAACAAAATAAAAAACACAGAACGATTTGTAAAACTACCATCTTAAGAATATATTTACACGCTGATTATATTGTCGTTTGTTCAAACGAGGTTAAAAAACAAAAAATACCGTGTTTTATAAGGTGGGTGTATGTTTTGTTTTTTTTTTTGGAAAAAAATATAAATAAACGCCTGAATTACCGATAAGGTATTTTATTTGTATTTAATGTCACATACAATTTCTGTTCAAACCCCAGCAAACCAAAGGGTCTTAAATACTATAGTATGTTGTACCTTAACTAACCTACTCTATCGTTGTTGCTGCGAACTTGTGTTGTTATTGTTGTTTATGGTGTGTTGAGACGCACGATAACCAAAACTTAAGCAATTTCGTATCAGACCTTTGAGAAGTGAGAAGTGTGATTATAGAAATGCTATAGCTAAAGAATTTAACTATTCAAGTTACAATAGGATTGTAATAAAATAAAGCTTACGCATTTTCACACATAAAAGACAAATAAGAAATAGTAAATAATTTAGGTCCTAATAGCAAAGGATAACATAACCGCAAACAATAAGTATACAACTTAAATAATAATGCACAATTAATTCGTTCAAAGATATGGAATTGTTTTGTTAAATGGATGTTGCAGAAAACAATCATTTAATAATTTATCCCATGTACTGCACACATTTTTTCAAATAAAATTATATTGACTTTTGCATTTATCAATCTGATATTAAATTATAAGAACTATTATTTGTAAGTAGTATCGATTTATTAATCGAATACAGTTTTTCGGTATTATATTGTTTTTTATTTTTTTTTTTGTTAAATGCACACTTAGAAAAATTCAAAAATACAAATTTAAAGCTCAAGAATTATGAATTTGTAGTTCTTAATGTTGTAAATTGTTCGAACTTATGCAATTAGCAATTGATAACATATTCTTCTTTTAGGTGACTTTAAACTCACATACATTAACTAGGTCACATCAGAAGACGAGTCTTGCGTATTCCACCATTGAGTTCGTCTTAACAGTAGCTTCTAAAGGGTGGTTCAATATTAAGAGCAGATGATAATCTTTTTATTATGTATGATAATTTTTGTATGGTTCAATTATGTATGGAACGAAATATCGGTTAAATGGTCGCTGCGGCATAATTGAGGTTCTATGTGATAGCGAACACCATTCACAATAACTGCCTGACCGGCTTCATTTAAAATTAAAATACGGCCAGATGATGGCGCCAGCAAATAAACCGCACCACACAGTCACTCTTTGTGAGTACATTGGTTTTTCTACAATCACTTTCTGCTTATTGATGAATACCCTTCTGTGAAAATGTACTCCATTACTGAAGACTATTTTTTTGAAAATTGATCATCCACTGTTGCCATTTCTCGCCACCATTCTGACCAGTGACGACCCTGACGCTTGGCTTTTGTTATTGAATCCAATGCATCTTATAAGCGTTTAAATGCAAGTCTTTATGTTCATCAAAGACGAGGTTGACATTTGTTGGGCACGACGACAAGTTGGGATGGACGGGTCTTCAGCTCATACTGCAATATTTTCTGCAGTATGAGCTTGAACTAGTGTTTTCACATTTCCTACAAACCCGGATTAAATGGACCGAAAAAATCACGAAGTGCGACTGCACGATATATGCGTTCTGATTTGAACGCCCATTTTTACAGTATGCCAGAATAACTTTGACGCGTTCCTCGCGTTTTTAATTCAAACTGTTCGAGTTAAACACTTTGATATTCTCATTAAAAATAAAAAAAAAGATGGTTGGATGCAACACACACCGATAACTTACCATCCCGTCTGTTAATAAGTCTTGCTTAAGGGGTTTTCTTGTTTTGTTAAAAAAAGTTGTCAGTTTAATTATTCTAAAAAAAAAAACTTAAAACCTACTTACATTATTTTGCATATGACAAAATAGTTTGATTACAAAATCTACTTTTGTTAACGATTTTTTTTGTCGAAAACCAATTTTCACCGATTTAAGTGGCAATTCTTGAAACATTTTTTCTAAAAAATTTATCACAGAATGAAATCATATTGAAGTCAATACAATTGAAGTATCGAGAACCTAACATCAATTTTTAGTATTTTTGTTTTTAGGTTTTTATTTTTTGTGAAACTATTTGTACTGTCTTCTATTTTTTCTATTGAAAACAATATTTTCTATAACATTAAATTGGTTTTAAGTCAATATTTTTGAGTTTTTGAAAGATATTTAACTCGAAAATCTATTTTTATCAACTTTTAGTAATTTTTTTTTGTTTTTACTGTTTGCAAATAAAAGACCGTCAATTCGATTTTCTTAAAATTTTACAAGATATTAAACACATTATTTTTAGTTTATTTTTGGTGATAAAATTAGTTTGTTTGTAAAATATTAACCAAAATTTTAACTTTTTTTTAAAGTCTAATGTATTTGAAGTTGATATCTCTACTGGGTTTTGAGATATGGACGACGAAAAAACTTCCCAAAACGGGCATACGGACAGCTCTATTCGACTCTACGGACGTCGAAAAATGTCAAAATATTCAATTCGACAAATCGGACCAATAACTTGTTATAGAAAGATAACAAAAAAAACTTGAAGAAACTGTCCCTTTTTCTTCTCTTCAAAGAAAAGCATGAAACTAAATAATTATATTTGCATTTTTATTGAAGTAGGGAAAACTTGAGAAGAGCACCTTCCATTTGTCATTGGAATAAAGGATATAAGCGGTCACTGTACTTAGATTTAAATCTTAATTTCTTCTATCTTATCTTAAATTCAAACACACTTGCGGATATTTTAATTTGTTAAGTTCTTCTTAAAGTGCGTAGTGCATTTTTATAACACTATTTTTACATCTATACGTATGTAGATATGAAAATATATTCATTTTGTTCAGTTAAATGCGGAAGTGGTTTCATTATTTTTTTTTCTATTCCATTCTTTTGCCCGGCTAAAATAGTCACGTTCTAAACAACGAAACACAAGAAAAAGTCTATTTTTTTAAGGCTTTCCTTTACATCCCTTCAAGGATGTGCATTGTTTTTGTAAAGCACGAAGTACGACGAGAAAGATGAACAAACTATTCTTGTCGCCATTGAAATTGAATACAACAGCGCGACTGGTTGGGTTTGGTTGTGTGTAGTGTTATGTTATGTTGGCAAAAAGTAAGAAAGAAGACGTTGACACCATCATCATCAGCGTCATCATCATCATCCATATCTCGTCCTCGGTCCTTGGTCCTCGATCCTTTTCTCTCTCTCTCTCTTTGTCTCTGATGGGTAAAACTAAAAACACTTGCATCAGAGAGAGGTCAAACATGCATGTTCTCTATGTTTTGTTTATGGTAATTCATTTAACCTTTTTTTTTGTTCTTTGGAAAATTAAGTAAAACTAAAGCCCAACTTAGTTTTAGTTGTTGAATGTTGGGAAAAAGTTTATCTAGACAAAAATCCATTGTTAGCATGTCTACTTCGTTGTCGGTCGTCTGTGTTGTTGATTGTTTCAATATACGAGTAGGCTTTTTATTAAGAGAGAAGGAGATGAAGAATTAAGAAGCCTTAAAAAGTTCTCAATTGGGGTAATTGCTACTGTAATTAAAGCTGTTTTGTAATTTGATTTTCAAAGCCTTAGTTTATCTATCTCATTGGTTTCAAGGCTCTGCGAGTTATTGTTACATTTAGCCTTACTTGTTTTTTTTTTTGTTTTATAGAAGAAAATAAGTATTAATAAGGTACAAATATTTATTTATTTATTATTGTAGTTCGATAATATTTTACATATGTTTACTTAAGAGTTTTAGAAAATTAAATTCATTAGGTACTTAATACTAATATAGAAAATGTAACTGAGAAACAAATGTTAAAAAGTAAAAATTGCACATTAACCGAAATGCGATATAAATAAAATATTTAATTGAAGATATTAAGAATTAGCTCATTATGAGAATAAGAACATCTTCTAAAAAAAATGTCTTGCAAACTATAAATTACACTACATGAAGCCTGATTGTAAAATAATGCCTTGGCAAGTTTAGCAGTTTAGGTTTCAGCGCAGTCAAACCACACTGGATGTATAGACTGGAAAATAGTTTTGAATATCAAAATTTCATTATGGCCACCAAGATTTGATTTGCAGTTTAAGAAGGGGTATACAATTCTTATTAAAAGATTGGTTTTGTTAATCGTGTTGGCGGTATTTTTGTCAAAAGTCAGTTTCTTGTAAAGTGTGACTCTTAGGTACTTGCTGTTTTCAGACCAAGTGATATCGACAGAGTTTGGCTGTAACGAAGTTTTTTTTTGGCAAAACATCTGATTTCCGTCGCCGAAGAGCCATTGATTTTCTTCCACTTATGAAAATATGTTTTGAAGGGTATTAAAGGTGCATTGAGGACTACTGTGCTTTCTGAGCTGTGTCGTCAGAAAGCAGAGCAAATTCAGTGTTTGGGTCCAAAGATAGCAGGATAGCACAGACTCCATTAACTATATCATAAAGAAGAGAGTTTACACTGCCTGCGTGTACAGAAAATGCTCTGTTTTGTAATTTTTTTTTTATAAATTTCATAAGATTTGTCGGAAAACAAAACATCATAAATTTGTATACGAACCCGTCTTCCCACACAGGCTTTTTCGTTGTCCAACAGTACTAGACCAGTCCAAAATTTTTAGTAAGGGTTACTTTTGAAGTGAGTTAAAAATTCATAAAATTTGATGGCCTGTGGAGTGACTAGTCCTAAAGCCGAAGGACTTATTTGGGTATATGTTTGCAACCTCCATATGGTTTTGCAATCGTCTATTAACTAGCTTTTAAAACAGTTTACCAACCGTACTTAATAAACTATTAGGCTTATAACTAGCTTTTAAAACAGTTTACCAACCGTACTTAATAAACTAATAGGCTTACAACTATTAGGATTATTCTTTGCTTTGCTAGGTTTGCAGATAGCTATAACTTTTGCTTTTTTCAAATCATTCGGGAAATATGAAAGAATCATACTCGAAATGAAAACGAAATGTTTCACCCTTTTTGATTTGGCTATAATTTACAAAGCCTTCATTCGTCCAAAACTTGAATATATTTGGACAGGTGCTCTTAGCTTAATTTACATCTTTTGGATAGGATATAAAAAAGAGCTTTGAAAATAATAGGCGATACAAAATATAACCCACAATTTAACATCGCTTGAACACCACCGCAACGTTTCATGCCTTTCGTTGTTTTACTAGAAACGAAGTTTTGTCGTATTAGCCAATTGATGACCCCCCCACCTTGGAATACTCATTAATTTAACCTTCAATTTTGGAAGTAGTGCCAAATAATGAGACTATGCTTTTAACCGCACATCGAGAATGTGGAATTTTGTACCCACCTCTATTTTCCATTCCCATTAAAAACTTTATGATTACTTTATCTTTAAAATCTCCTCTGTGATTCTTTCTACATTTCTCTCACTGTAATAAAACTTTTTACATGTTAAGGGTAACTCCTTGATTTCTTGTAAGTTATATAAAAAAAACTATCTTATAAACGGTGATTTTTTAAGAGCTTGAGAACTTTAAAAAAAAAAACGCATAAAATTTGCAAAATCTCATCGATTCTTTATTTGAAACGTTAGATTGGTCCATGACATTTACTTTTTGAATATAATTTCATTTAAATGTTGACCGCGGCTGCGTCTTAGGTGGTCCATTCGGAAAGTTCAATTTTGGGTAACTTTTTCGAGCATTTCGGCCGGAATAGCCCGAATTTCTTCGGAAATGTTGTCTTCCAAAGCTGGAATAGTTGCTGGCTTATTTGTGTAGACTTTAGACTTGACGTAGCGCCACAAAAAATAGTCTAAAGGCGCGTCAAATCGCATGGCCAACTTACCGGTCCATTCCTTGAGATGAATTGTTCTCCGAAGTTTTCCCTCAAAATGGCCATAGAATCGCGAGCTGTGTGGCATGTAGCGCCATCTTGTTGAAATTGAACGTTAGCATTGAACGATAGCGATCGCCATTCACCGTAACGTTGCGTCCAACAGCATCTTTGAAAAAATACGGTCCAATGATTCCACCAGCGTACAAACCACACCAAACAGGCATTTTTCGGGATGCATGGGCAGTTCTTGAACGGCTTCTGGTTGCTCTTCACTCCAAATGCGGCAATTTTGCTTATTTACGTAGCCATTCAACCAGAAATGAGCCAAACGCTGAACGAAATTTTGTCTATAAAAAAGCGGATTTTCTGCCAACTTTTCTAGGGACAATTCACTGAAAATTCGACGTTGTGGCAGATCGTTCGGCTTCAGTTCTTCACGAGCTGTATTTTATACGGTTTTACACCAAGATCTTTGCGTAAAATCTTCCATGTGGTCGAATAACACAAACCCAATTGCTGCGAACGGCGACGAATCGAAATTTCACGGTCTTCAGCAACACTATCAGAAACAGACGCAATATTCTCTTCTGTACGCACTGTACGCATTCGTGTGGTTGGTTTAATGTCCAATAAAGTAAACTGAGTGCGAAACTTGGTCACAATCGCATTAATTGTTTGCTTACTTGGTCGATTATGTAGACCATAAATCGGACGTAAAGCGCGAAACACATTTCGAACCGAACACTGATTTTGGTAATAAAATTCAATGATTTGCAAGTGTTGCTCGTTAGTAAGTCTATTCATGATGAAATGTCAAAGCATACTGAGCATCTTTCTCTTTGACACCATGTCTGAAATCCCGCGTGATCTGTCAAATACTAATGCATGAAAATCCTAACCTCAAAAAAATCACCCTTTACATGTAATAAAATGTAGTGAACGTTAAGGATTTTATTTCGGCGGTGTTTAAAATCAATAGTTTGAAATCAGAGTAAATTCGTTAAAGCACGGTTCGGTTATTTTAATAATATGTGAACTATAAAAAACTATAAAAAACAATTTCAATAAATCCCCCGTATTCAGAAACCAGAATTTTGAAGCTTATTTTATTTTAAGTATATTGTCTATATTTGAAATAACCCCGCTTGTGTTCGATTTCCGTCAGCTTTTTCTTACCAAATTTCGAATTAGATAGAAATATAGAGACGTATAAATTTACACACACATTTCCTCTACTACAAAAGACTTACACACTTTGATTAAAGATAAAAACATTCATCTCACGCATACTGGCAAGGAATTGATTTAGGATTAGACTAATTAAGCTTGACCTAAACATTTGATTTCAAACGAAAAGATTTTCTAAATTCCTTAACAAAAACTAAGTAAACAAAAAACCAAACCATGCCTAATTTGTATTACTTTTTGATAGGCCTATACTAGTATTTTTAGGAACACCTAACTACTTTCTTTACTTTCTTGTCAAGCGTTCTAATTAAGCTTGAAAATAACCTTAATGTCCCAGGGCATCCGTGAGTGAGAGAAAGAAACTTGAGTGAATTAAGTTTTTCCTTACGCAAGTTAAACAGTAAGAATTTGAGTTTTTCTTTCTTTATATATTTTTCTACTTGATCATCATGGGATGAAAAATAAAGGAAAACCTTAGTTGTACTATGCCTGTGGTATGTATAATAAGATTCTGATTATTGTCTTGAGGGAGGCGCGCGTTGGATAACTTAAAAACAGTCAAGTTGCAATTTAACATGGCTAAAGGCTACTCAATGGCACCGATTCTTAACCATCATCAGCAGCAGCATGAGTTACACCAACGACAACACCAACAACAAGCGTCGAGATGATGAGACGGGCTATACAAGGAGGGTGTGGTTGTAGTAGTTTAAAGTAGACTATACTGCGGGGTTAAAGATTCATTTAAATGTATTTAATTTTCACCGAGAGTTAGGCAGAGACCAATTTAAAAAAATACTCGTCCATATTTTTCATAGGGCAATAAAATAGGGAAAAACATTCCAATGCTCTCAATTTGTTTAATCTTGAATTTTTGTATTCGCTATTTTAGTTGAAACAACAGTTTGTAATCCTGACAGGTAAAATAAAGGAGTAAGCTTATTTATTTTTATGGCATCGGAAAGTGTTAATTGGATTTAATATAGATAATCAAGTTTTTACTAGAGATTTAAATGATTTTGTTGTTGCTTAGATTTCCAACTACAAACAGGGTAACTTTTAAAAGGAATAGAGAATCGTAAATAAAGGTTTAAGAAGTAATAAAAAAATATTTATAGGTATGAGTAGTATCTATCGCATTTAAGGTGAATTCCTAAAAAAATATATTGATAATTTGTGTTTAAAGACACAAACAAAATAAGTTTTTATTAAAAACGCCCGCAAACATGTTCTCGATTTGGGTCTGATTAAAGGTGGTCCTATGAAAAGAGAACTGAATTGTTATTCTTTAAAGCAATTACGAACACATTTTTGAATGATTATATTTATATTATATTATAATCAATGCAGCAAGATCTAAACGCTGTAGGTAAATTATATATTTACAAAAATTGTTTGCAGAAATTTTATTATTATTATTAGCAAATTTGTTAACAAAAGGTCTTATTTATATATAGATCATAATAGGTGGCACCTGGAGTCAAGTTATTAACACATTTAATATAAAGTGAAGGCACAAATAAAAGAAAAAAGCTACTTTTAGGCCTTGCATTTATTAATGAAATATGTAAAATATATCAGTATAAGAGTATTCAAATGTGAAGCTTTATAAAGTTTGTTTAAATAATACCATATTAATTTTGTATGCTAGAAATAAATGTTGTGTAAAATATAAAAGTTTGAAGCCAATATTTGTCTTTGTTGTCATAATACTTGCATTAAAATTCATTTCTTATCAGTTTTTGTAGGTTTCCGTGCTTTGTAAAAACTAAGTTTTAACCTGATTTTAAAAAAAATAACTTAAAGTTACCAACAATATTGTGCATATGATAAAATAAGTTTGATTTTTTCATCTGGTTTCGTTAGAGAGGTTTTTACTCGAGAACGAATTTTAGTAGACTTTTTTTAAAAAAAAAATTGTTTTTAAAATAAACAAATAGGTACAGTTTGAATTTTTGCAATACCATAACACATTAGACTTTTTTATAACTTCTGATCCTAATAAATATGCGAACAGTGTGTTATCGCTTATAGGCGAATATGATCATCCTGTCAAATCTGCTAATTTCTCATGCCGAAAAACCCCAGTTAAAGAGAAAACCCCTAGAACAGTATGGCAATATGAGAAAGCCAACTGAAACTGTCTCAACGACTCCTTCAGAAACTTTAACTGGTCACAATGCTTCCTACATAGTGACGTGGATTCCAGCGCGGATATGGTTCCAAACAACTTAATTCTTTCTGGAATGAGAAATGTTATAACGAATAGGGTAAAATGTATCAAACTTAAAGAAAACTCATGGTTTGATTTGAGCTGTAAGGAGGTTATTAGGATCAAAGATGAAGTTTCCGGAATTATAAAGTTAACCCCACTGAGGAAAACCGGAATAAGCTCAAACAAGCTATAAAAACTTGTAACCAATATATTCGACGCATTAAATGTTTGCTTGACCAAACATTACAGCAAAAAATACTATAATGTTCCAAAGGTAGTAAACATTTCTGGTCATATGTAAAGAATGTACGCAGCACTACGTCATCGTCAGTTCCTACCCTTATTTCCAATAGCAATCCTTTTGTAAGCTCGATTGATAAAACCAATTTGCTTGCAGCAAGGTTTGCTGTTAATTCCATGCTTTTCATAAGTGACTCATACTGTACTCAAAAGCCTAACCGATTCTATGAGACGAATCCTCTTACTTACGTCCCTTCTTTCCAAGCTCCTTAATGACAGGCATTATGGCTTTTTCGTCCACTAGTGATCTCATGGTTTATCTCACCAAACAGTGGAACAAATCTTTACATCATTTTGGAAAAAGTAAGATTATTGGACTTGATATTTCTAAAGCATTTGATAGAGATTGGCATCAAGCTCTCCTATCGAAAATGGGTTACTTTGATATTGATAAATCCCTTCTTTGTTGGATTAGAAATTACCTTTCAGACCCTCCAATTCAAGTAGTATTGAACGGGTTCAAATCTGATATCTACAAAAAAAACACTGGTGTGCCCCAGGATTCCGTTTTGTCTCCGACGCTCCTCTTTATTTTTATGAATGATCTTTTGTCGGAAACTTCTAACCCGTTAATTTATTTCGCTGATGACAGTACCCTCAGCATTTCATACTCGTTTTTAGATTTTCATCCTTGTTCTTTGGATTTGGACTACCAACGTCAGCATATGATAAACACATTAAATTTTCATCGTGTAGAATTAAATACTTTGAAAACTCAACGCTGTTTACTGTCGCAAAAACGAAACTGACTGACTGAACAGCTTTTAGTTTTAGATATGTGTGTCACAAACCACTTGTTGTGGAGTGATCACTTATTCAACATTGCCAAAAATGCTTTGAGCTTTTCTCAGACGATGCAAGAAGTTTTTTACCCTTTCTGATCTGGCTATAGTTATTTACAAAGCTTTTATTCGTCCAAAACTTAAGCAGATAATCCAATGTGCATCGGCTTTTCCTTTCTTATCCTATCCCCCTTTCATTATTGCTCGCACTGTGTCTAATCATTTTAAGGGTATCCATAACTCGACATGCGAGCACAAATAAAAAAATAAAAAAACCATTACAAATTAAAACTCACTTAAGTGAACAAATGAAATTTAACTAAGAATCAAACTTAAGTCAAATTTAATTTTTTATTTCCGTGAAGTTAGCATTACCACTTTAAAATTTTAGAAAACTAATAATTGGATAAACTGTCTTAAGTTTATAGTGAAAAAAACGTTTCGTCCCATTTTTTCCTTAAAAAAATGACATTTACCAAATTTAATAAGACTAGCTAATTATTATTTATTTCCGTGAAGTTAGCATTTAAAATTGTAGAAAACTAATAATTGGATAAACTGTCTTAAGTTTATAGTGAAAAAAATGTTTCGTCCCATTTTTTCCTTAAAAAAATGACATTTAATAAATTTAATAAGACTAGCTGAAAGTATCACTTTCTAAGCAAATCTAGCAATACCATACCTCAACTATGTTTTCTCACCAAGTTTTCGACAAACCACATTTTCTCCTTAGTTTTTAATTTAAGTTTTATTTTACCATTTTTTCGGGGTTGCAAGAACTAACTTGACTGTCAAGTTAGCATTACCAGAGGTAAGTTTTTTTTTCTTATAAAACGCATCAATTTGTTTTTTCTTTCACGACAAATTTACGACAACAGCACGACAATTAATGTTTTTATTAGTTTTCTCAAATTTTAAAGTGGTAATGCTAACGCGAGGGATATTAATTTTTTCAATTGAAAAAAAAACACTTAAGCAAAAAAAAAAATGTTACATAGATTAAAACTCGTCAGTTTTGTCTTGAAAAAAAATTTAAAAAATTTGTTTCTGTTTATGTGTTTCCTGGCGACTTCCAAATAGAAATAAAATTATTCATTAAATGAATTTAAAAATCCTGAGTGTTTTTTTACATAAGCAGGTGAAGAAAATGTTTTAAAGAAATATTACTTATGCTTACTTCATGATTAATTTAAAAGACTAAATATCATTTTTAATGGTACACGTGGGCGTATACTCATTTTTTTGTAATAGAATTTTAAACATTTTTTGTTTCTAATTTTTTAGTGTTTTGTTAGACAATTACCAATGACCCTTAAGTTAACCATATTAGGCGCAGTTTTTCGGCCTGAGTAAATTTAATCTAAATAGAAAATTCTCTAGACTTACACAGTTTCGTATTCAGGCAAATATTTATACATCTGCTTACAACCATCATATAGAAGCATTTCCCACGATATTGCCTCAAAAAAGAACTGCACGAAAAAGTAATATACGCTGACCTTGGATTGAATCCATTTTGTTGGTTACTCCGCTCAATAGTTGATCTGAAATTTCTTCACATCTCCTGTGGCAATGAACCTAAGCAAATAAAATGCATTTCAACGTAGCAGGAAAACTTTTTTACTCGAAGGTTTTTTTCTTTTGCAAATATCGAAAATGTAACTTCAAATAATGTAAACTCATGGGAATGGGTATTTTCGTTTTCTGTTGAGAATGAGACTGAGACAATGGTGTCAAGTACAGATGTGCTCTTGTTGTAAATGACAGCGGCGAATTCCGCATTGCCGATTACTAACACGTACCTATGTACATTTTGTAAACTCAATTTCATTATCAAGGTTGGATAGCTAATATCTCGTGCCATATGTATAAGACAATTTGATTTTTAGTAATATTGTTAGTATCTGAAAGCACACTCTATACAAAAGATCTGGCAAATTATGACTAGATTTTGTTGGTTGTGTTTTTGTTGTTGTTGATTTCGTAATTCAATATTATTGTTGCCAAAAAAACGAAAAATCTGAAAATATCAAAAGACTTAACTTATAGCCTTGGCATTGATTGCTAAACGTATACGAATACCGTCCTACATATGATAAATTCACACGCAACGCAGAATTAGGTCTCAACAAACAACCGAGACGAGACGACAACGGACGGAGACTTTAACGCCTAAGTTCAATAGGACTGCAGCAGTATATCTTTTCATTAAACAAGAAAAAACATAAATATGTTTTCTTCTATGAACCGTGGGAAGAACAGGTGCTACAAAATGAAAATAAAAACCGTATTTTATTAAATTTTATTCTCAACACGTTTAAGTGTATACGACGTACCTATTCGTTTGTTGATGTTGCCTTTTGCCAATGAGAGTGCGGTGCTTGAATTATGTTAACATAATTCTATTAAAACAAGTGAAAGCAATAAAGTATTTTCTTTATATCTACACTTTTTGTATCTTTAATTGTCCCAGAAAAATAAACAAAAATTGGGTTATTCTACTTAAATCTAATGTGCATGTTATTATGATTGTTTCTGCATTTTAACTCTATTAGGCAATGTCATAGGGTATGTTTTGCGAAGTTCGCAGTATAATGAGAAGTAAATATTAGCAAAACGCCAGCTGTTGTCAAAAATAACTTTTTTAAGATAAACAAAAATTCTCAATTACGAAAAATGTAAAGATGAAGACAAATTATCTAAATTCAAAATTGGATTTTTTAAAGCTCAAGTAAAAATTATCCCAGAATGTATATTTCTGAAAATCATGTAATTCACGCCTATAAAAGAATGCAGTCTTTCGTGAATGTAGACTTTAAAAATCATTTTTTGAATTTAATTAAAAGATTGCAATTAAATTAAATTGGGTGGTACAACAGTCCGTTGTGAACCAGGGCCTAGTGACTTACAACTCTTAACCATTCCTGTGTGCGAGCACTGTTGTCAGGAATGTAAGAGACCTACAATTTTAGGCCGAATCCGAACGGCTAATTTGAGAAAGCACTTTTTCATGACAAGAATTACTCTTGAAGGATTTTTCAATTCCTCGCAAGAGGCAGTAACCGCGAAAATTATTTTTTTTTTAAATTAAGATGGCACAGGCAGGGATTAAACCCAAGACCCCTTGCATGACAGTCCAACGCACTTTTTTTTTTTAAATTCATTTTTATTAATTCATTCTTAAACCTATCTTAAAGCTAGACAAAAATTCATACAACTAGCCTAATTATCCATAACTTACAACTAACTTAATGGTCCCATACGGACACTCTAAGTTAAACTAAAACACTAACTACTAATGCCTTTCGGCCAATTTCAATTCAGAAGAGAATCGGCGAATTCACCGCTCCCTGTTGAAGACCATTTTTAATTGAGAATGTTGTGGTAGAAGTTACATTGCCACTTTTGACAACAAACTTTCTACCGTTAAGCATATCATAAAGTATATACAACAATGGCTTGCTTATGCCAAGCCTGCTCAGTTTTAGGTAAAGACCCTCTAACCATACGGTGTCAAAGGCCTTTTCCAAATCAACCAGAACAGCACCTGTGCATTGTTGTTTTGATTTATTCCATTGGATATCAGAAACGAGTTTAGACGCAGCATGAATTGTGTCATGACCCGCCTTCAACCCGAACTGTTTATCCGGAATTATTTTGTTGTCCGCAGCCCACTTAGTCAGAGTCCTATTAATGATCTTTTCGAAAACTTTGCTGATGCTCGGAAGAAGACTTATCGACCGAAGATTTGACGGGTTGAAGTTGTCCTTTCCCTTTTTCGGGAGAGGATGAACCACAGCGGTCTTCCAATGCGCTGCATAATATGCATTATTCAGTGCATTGTTGAAGAGTGTGGTGTAAATGTCAATTGCTTCCATCGGTAAATGTCTTAGTACAACGTTGGTTGTACCATCGACAACTGCTGACTTTTTATTTTTTATTGAATTAAAGATGAGATGAAGCTCAACCTTCGTCACTAACAAGGGACTTGGTCCCGTTTGCTCGGATATTATGACATTTGCCAAGAAATCGTCATTGAACCGCATGAAACCGCTGTTCTCAGATCGCCTATGTGTGATATCATAACGGAGGTAAAAGTGATTAAGTAGGGCTCTGTTTTCCAGGACGTGGTTGGGGCGAATGCTAACATTCACCTTTACACTTGCGTGAAAGCAGCTCCCACCGCCTCCACTTTTTCCTTCGGATCTTCAATTATATAAAAGTCATCGTCAAAGATGGCTTCTTCTGGATCTATTTGCGCTGTCCTCAGTACGTCTCTGTTCTCTTCGGTTCTTAAGAGTTTCAGACTCGGAAGGTCATTGTCGTTCTTTTTCCTGAATATCTTGTTGATTTTAGGGAACATACTAGGGTCACTCAAATTAACTGACCGGATCTTGCGGTCCCAGTAGTTTTTAATTGATAACCTGTAGTTCTCCTTAATCAACAGATTGACATTTTTTATTGACGACTTCAGTGTCCTAACCTCCAAATCGTGTGGGTCTGTAAGTCGTCTGTACAAGTTTTTGAGTGTTGTCAGTAAACCACTCTTGTGCTTACGTAATGCGTCAATACAGTCCAACGCACTAACCATCATGCCACGGGTACTACAAGATTGCAATTATTGATTTCAATATAGGTATGCAAAGAATCAATTGATTGCTTTAAAAGGAAAGGAGGGAAAAAATGATTGCAATCTTTTTGCTACAAGTGAATAGAGATTGCATAATTTGCAGTCTAAAGTCTCAAAGCGAATTCAATAAATGCAATTTTATTATTGAAGTCATTAATGATTGAATTTAATAAAGATTAAAATTTTTTAGAACCTTGATATATTTCTTAGTTTTGGATATTAAGGTTATCTTCAAATACGTTGTTTATTTATTTTGTATCAATAGAAAGAAACGTGTCTTAGGCTTTCATAAAAAGTAAAACTTTTTGTTTGAAAACTGTAAAACGGGATTCAGATAGCCCTCACTGCCATCAAATGTTTTTAGAAAATACAAAAATGCCACAAAAAAAGCAATTAAAAATAAAGTACTTAGAATCAAAATATATATAAACCAACAAATGTACATTATTCAAGTATACGTAAAGTACATTACCTCTCACGTGCTACCCCACCATCGGAATCCATCTCACACACCCTACTAAACGAAATCATCAACTTAACTTCAAACCTAACAACTTTCCAAGTACATCACGTTTTGTCTATCTTCGGCCAACCAACAGAAAAAATAGTATTGGCTTTAGAATGAGTGTTGGGTAAAAATAAAAATGTAAAATACACAAAATAATATAAAACATAGATCTCACTCTTTCTCTATGTAAATGCATTATAATAATAATAATAAAAATTATAATCGTATAACATGTGAGTTCATTTCAATTGTCTTAGATCTTCTTTATATGATAAACAAGTGATGCAGTTATACACATACAAGTACGTGTACTCTTATAATATAAACAACATAATATGCTTTGATTTGTAAAGATTTCCGAATAAGGAAACTGCAGACAACAAGGTTTTTATTTTTGCTTTTTGTCATAAGTTTTTCTGAAGCCCATAATATAATGTAGATAGCACTAGATTATTAATTTTGTTCTATTTTATTGTTTTTATCTTTGTATACTAATCGAGATTATAGTCGTTGATTTTAATACTTAATTTTTCTACATGTCAACATCTGAATTTTAGTAATCGATTCAAATTTTTCTTGAAACCCAAGTTTAATATCCTTTAATTTAATTCAATTCCTCTTTTAGTTTCAAATCATAGTCCTCATATTTTCCAGAGAGTTCAAGAAGAAGACAAAAAGAACCAGATTTGTTTGAGAAATAATTGTTTTTCTATAAAACGTTAAATAAATCAATCAATTAATGAAAAAAAAATAATATTATAAATCAAGTGTTTAAATCTTTGTCCACACACACTTTGTCTTCTTAAAGATAATTCTGGAGTATTCATGTTAAATAGTCCTGAGATTGTTACCATAATATTTGTATTGGCATCAAAGTGTTTTTAAA
Source organism: Eupeodes corollae (assembly GCF_945859685.1). Classification (NCBI taxonomy): domain Eukaryota; kingdom Metazoa; phylum Arthropoda; class Insecta; order Diptera; family Syrphidae; genus Eupeodes; species Eupeodes corollae. The sequence continues at coordinate 201,847,427 of NC_079147.1, read as the reverse complement.
TTCCAGTCTAAAATAAAATGGAGCACGAACTTGCTTTTCAACCCAAAAAATCTGTTTAGAAAAAGTACCTCTAACTTGATATTCAAAGATTACCTACAAAACAAGTTTGTTTTCAAAAATTTAAATGCCATTTGATTCCTCAGAAAGACCTTAACAAAAATTAAAAAACATTTTTTTTAAAACAAAAATAAAATTATATTTTTGAGTGGGAGTCTAATGTGCAATATCTAGGTATAAACCTTGACAAGAGTCTTATCTTTAAGGAACATATTACTAAAGTAATTAAACAAGTAAATATTGCAATTAAAATGATGTACACGCTTATAAATAGAAAATCGCATTTTAAAAATTTTGTATCGCATTTTTAATCCACCCTGGCATCATTCAACTAATGATTTTCAAAGTCAAACAGGTGTTAAATTCATTTGTACAAGAATTCAAAAATGAATGTATAACTTCTTAATGAACTGTGATATTTCCGACAACCCTTTGGTAGTGCAATTAAACAACTAAAAATGTATTTAGTTATCTTTGTTATGTATTACTTATTTATTATTTATATATGTACATGTATATATTAAGCATTTTTTTAAATTTATTACTTATTATCATTTTTTCTTTAATGTGTGTTATTTTATACTTACTATTTATTATTTGAAATTCAATATTTTTTTATTTATTAATTGTTTATTTATTTATTTACTAATGTGTTATATTCTGCATTTAATTTTTTGATTTAATTGTTAAATAATCTGCTCATCTATTTACTTATTTACTATTTACATAATTGTAATATATTTTTGTATTTACTTATGTATTTATTTATATTTATTCAATTTAAATATACCCTTTTTATTACTTTACGTGTCTTATGTGTTTTTAAATTCAATCTATTTCTTAATTGTTGTACTTAAATGAAGATCTTTGTCATATTTTCTTTCAAAATACAAATGTTTTCTTTTTGAATTTGTAATTATTGTTGTAAAAATAACGTATTCAGTAGAAAGATATATTTTTAATATCAAATCTCTGTGAGAACTGAGCGAATGCAAACCAAATACTATTTTAAGAAAGAAATAAAATATCTAAAAAATGTTGCTTCTATTATATATATTTTGAAAGAAGCCAAGTTAAGAAAAAAATTTGTAGAGAAAATTTAATAAAAATCGATGGGTTCGTTTATGAAGAAATTTAAATTTTCAGTTTTTGACCGAAAAAAACTCAAGTCTCCTATAAATCCTTGATTTCCAAGTTCGAACTCAATCAACCCAATGGTTTGGGCTATAGGGTCGAGGACGCATAGACTCACAGACGGACGTATTAGGAGGACCCACATTCTCTACCATTGGAATTTCATGTTGATTAAAATCTCGAGTTCGATGTTTTATGAATGCAAAACTTACCATATGTATGTATGTAGTTCCTATACATCACAAGCAAAAACCTTAATAAAAAAAACACCCATACGCCCTAAAGCACCTGTGTACAAATTAACATACAAAATCACATTTTTTCACTTGGCTAAAGATTTGAAACTACAAACGAAATAAATTTAATTGTTTTTTTTAAGTACCGCTAATTTTTATATCTCTTCCACCACCCATTATATTATACACGTTTCCTCTTATTCCCACAATACAAAGAGACCAACGAACAAAATCAAAATAAACGAAATTAAATGAAAACTATAAGAAAAAAACTTAATTCCATACAAAACTCATTGAAGCTAACATCATCATCATTATTATCATCATCGGCACCATCATCATAAACATCGTCATCATTGTGATCATCGCAATTGCCCTCATATCACGAAACAGATACAACCCACTGTTTGTACAATTTTGTCTTTCTATGGGTTAGAAGCATCTGTTACCCATTTGTGACGTTTAGTCATGATCTATAGACGAATGTATCACGACGACTGACGCGATCATAGCTTAAGTAGTATCTAGATAAAGTTTAAATTTTATTTAAAAAAGAAATAAGCAGCTACAACAAAAAATACAGAAACACTTTTGTTTTATTTTTGTCTTACGATCGAAGATATTGATCTTTATGGAAAACTCGTTGTCCAAGATCCATCAAGAAGTGTGGTGTTAATCCAGGACACGCTTTTCTCTTTTTGATTTTTCTTCTTTTTTGTTTGTTTGTATATATCATACCCAGTGTGTGCGTATGTATGTGTGTACTCAAGTTTATATATGCTATCAATAGTACTTAACCCGTTTCGGTTTGTGATTTCCCAGAAGTTCTATACTTTTTGTATACCATAGAATTGTTAAGAGTTAAAAAAAATTAATTAAATTTCATGGTGATCTCATGGATTTCTCACATTTTGTGTGTTTTTCCAAGTGAAACGAAAGTGTGTTCACTACGAAAACAAAAACAAAATCAAACTTCTCTTTTGGATAAACACATATTTATATGCAAATGAATGTCGCCTGAACAGGGTGACAATGCTGCCGATGACTTCATGTCCAACACTGCTCCATCGTGTCCAGTTCACGTTGATTTCGTCCAAGCTTTAATCTACCTCCAGGATACATGTTCCCAAAAACCAGCACATTACTTCTTCAAACAACCATATTCAAACGATACTAAAAGACCAATTTTAAGGAATGAAAACTGTTCATGTTCACTTCATCAGATTTTGATAAAGGTACATATTTTTATAATTGTTCCCTATCAAATGTTATACCTGCAAAAACACTTCCATATCAAAATTAAATTTTCTGAAAAATTGATGACAATTTTTTCTCGCAAAATCTAACATTTATTGAATGTGTAGCGAGGGAAATGTCTAATTTTTGTGCCAAATCGTATTCGAAGTGAAAGGCTTTTTCTTTTAAGATCGAAATTGAAGGTCATTTTTTAGAAGAAAAAATCTAAAATTCCGAATTAAAACATCCGGTTTTGGCTTTGTAAAAAAAAAGTTAAAAGAATGTTGTTCAAATACTAATAAAAAAAGAAATACCCATAATTGGAGCCACTTCTTTTTTTGTATCTTGTCTTTGTGTCTTTTTTCCTTATAAACAATCTTTTTTTAATCTCCCCTCGCGCATTAACTCTTCCGTTGCTACTTGAGAAATCTTATACTAACATCTAAACATCATTTTGTGGATACAATTTAATTTCCAAATGCAAACTCATTCAACATTTATTCAAAGATCCAATATAATAGTGGGTGGTGTTTCGACTGCCTGTTCGTGTCACTAAAATGGCCCACGCAATGGTTGCTTGGCTTTGGCTGGGTTATATAGCTGTCTGACTGACTGAGCTCAAATAGAAGAGAGAAAATTTATATAAAATGAGAAAAAGTAACCACGTGCATTAAAAATGCATGTGGCACATTCAAGCAGCATTAATAAATTAAAAGTATTTCTATCGTATACTACACGTACTGTAGTGTACTCTATAAACTGTGTATACCCACACTACATACATATGTATGTATATAATGCGCCATTGGCTTGAAAGTTTTTGTGCATCTTTGAGTTGAAGACTATTTCGACTGACTTATTATACAGCAACATCAAAAACAACAACAACTTGACGAAGTATGGTAGACCGGACGTCTGATCGAATTTTTAAATAATATACTTTTTGGCTCAATTAGGCAATTTCCTTTTCTTGTATATTTATTCATTAGCATTATAATTGTAAGAGGATATTTTGTAAGTCCAAAAGAGTTAATACACAAATTAATGGTCACTTAAGATAAAACAGAACTATTTCGGAATAGAAGGAATAATAATTCAAAATTATCTTTAAGATAAGAGATTTCACATTAATAATAGGAAATTAGTTTGGTGTTTTAGCATTAATTCGGGACTATTATGTTACTCTTGATTTTGCAAAAAAAATTTTGACTTTTATTTGACATCATCATCGGCTCCACAACGGGGATCCGGTCCTGACCTCATACAACAAGTATCTCTATCTATACAAATAGCGAATCAACAACGGGACGCCATCCCGGGGCGTCCCCAAAGCTTCGGGCGTCTTAATCCTGATCTACGCCCGCCCTCTCTCCAGCGTAAATAAATAAATAATTTTGGTGTGCCACGTTGTCACCTACCATAAAATGTACAACAAAGGAATTTCCTAGCTGGTTCATCTTCACTCATACGAGCTAGGTGTCCAGCCCACCGGAGTCTTCCGAGATTAATTTTTATCACAATATCAGCTTCGAGGTAGATTGCTTATATCTTGATTATAGCGTCTCCGGTATAATTCTTCCTCACATAAATGGCCAACAATTCTCCTAAGAGGTGGGATTGCCTTTTATTAAGCACCTAGGTCTCGGATCCATGTATGAACTGGCAGAACCATCGTCCTGTACATCACCAATTTAAAAGATATGGTTAAATTAGGTGGCGCAACAGTCCGTGGAGAACCAGGGCCTAGTGACTTACAACTCTCAACCATTCCTGTGTGCGAGAAATGTTGCTTTGATAGACTGAACTAGGCTCTGTTAACTTTGAGCAACCGCCCGCGTATTCCTTCTTCTATGTTGTTATCGTCGTATTACCGGTACGTGATGGTTAGTGCGTTGGACTCTCATGTCATGGGTACTGCCTCTTGCTAGGAATTGACAAATTCTCCAAGATACAATATTACTCACACACAGGAATGGTTGAGAGTTGTAAGTCACTATGCCCTAGGCCCTAGTTCTTAACGGACTGTTGTGCCACCTTATTTATTTTTTTTATTTTGTATGTTGTTATCGACTGCTACTATTGAACTAAGGTGTTTGAAGATTAAGCTACTTCAAATTCATGATTCGCTACCTTGATTGTTTGACCAATTGTTCTTCTCACAGTCGACGCCACCATGTACTTTGTTTTTCCTTCACTAATGTAAAGCTTTAGATTTTGTGCAGCCTGGCCTACCCAATCGTGTGGAATTGTGAAGGAATCGTGTACAACTCGTTCGGTTCTCCCGATGATGTCAATATTGTTTGCGTAAGCCAGTATCTGGCTGGACTTAATGTCTATGGTCCCTATTCCTTATTCTAGAGTCAAGGATTGCTTTCTTCAACGCCAGGTTGAAGAGGATGCAATCCAAACCATCCCTTTGTCGAAGTTCATTTTAGATGTTAATTGGTCTGGATAGAAAACCGGCTATGTTCAGAATTAATAAAAATTGAGATTTTTCTGTTTGTTAATAAACTAAGAATTATTTTGATGAGCCAATTCGGAAAATTAAGCTTTATAAGTTTATATATAACTTGGACTGTGTGTCAATTAGTTTTCGTCCATTACAAAGAAGTTTGTCCTTCGAAACATCGGATCCATACAAATTTCTACGAGTTAATTTGTCAATTTTTTTGAAAGCTTGAGGGGAAGGTATTTTTTTGGGTCTATCAACAAAGTGATAATTGAGATCTAAATTAACATTATCCTTTATAATTTTACGAATTTTTCAATGAAGCTCACGATGTCCAGGATGAATTCTAATCAAATGACGATAGTAAAGTCTTTTAAGTTGTTTTAGCCAAATTCTTCGAAGACCAATTAATTTGTTTGTTAAATCTGAAATACATTTGTACTTATAATTTTTGACATTCCCTTGATTGGAATGGTTTTCTACATTTAAAAAAAATGATTGTATTTCATTCCTTCATAAAGTCATCTATTTCCATATTTGAAATGTTATTCTCCTTTGGCAAAAGTGGATAACGAACGATGCAGAGTGAGTTGCAGAAATTCCCAGTTTGTATTTCTAAAATGTCTATATGTGGTTGATGGTAAGAAAATGGGAGAACAATCTTCGAAGAATTCTTCATAAGCGATTCCAAAGTGATCAGAAATAGGAGCAAATGCTTTACACATTGAAGACACAGTTGCAATATTTATACAACTCACAGGATAAAGAGTTGAGGAGATGAAGCAAAAATCTATATAAGAGTTAGATCTTGGAATAGTCGGACCATCCGAAGGAATTAAGTCAAGATTCAAATAAGGACCATTGTTAAATCAATTATTTAAAACAGTACCGTTGTTATTATGTACATTATCTCCCCAAGCGGAGTGACGGACATTGAAATACCTGCCGATTACAATGGCATGATAATTATCAAACATTGCATACAGATCATCAAGCTCACTAGAAAGTACCTGGTCCGAGTTAGATGGAATATAAATACTTCTAATCAATACACGAAAAATTGAACTATTGGCTTTTATAAAGGGAAATGAATCAAGACGCACAGAAAAAATATTACTTTCGAATATGACAGAGCTAGACCTAAGATCCTTATCCAATAAAATTGCTGTCCCTTTGCCATCATCATTTCTTATTATATTAAACCCCTCAAACGAAGGCTTGAATCTTTTGGATAAACTGAAATTTTCAATTTTCTTCTTATAAAACTTAGATATCCATTTCAGAAAACAAAGCATTTAGCACTAAAATACAGCTTTCAATTTAAGCTCGGAAATAAAAAAAAATATGAAATATACATAATTTAATTCAAAATTGCACAAAGCTTTTTAAACTACTGCTAGTATATTTCATTTTATGAGCAATTTTAATTCTCAACACTTTTCTAGAGGCCAATTGAATCAAACAACAAACAGTTATTTGATTTATAAACTTTTTTTCTTCAAATTTAAAAAACTATTGGAGCAATATCAGGAAAAAATATATAGGACATCAAGAAGTTTATTCAACTAAAACAAACAAAAAATGAAACAAGAGTTTTTATTTTTCTTTAAACTTCTTAAGCAATTCATCGGAAAATATAAAGTCCCAGGAAATAATGTAGGAATCATATGCCTGCATATAAACTTTGTGCGAGTATACTTCCCATACAAAGAAGCAATTGACATGTTTCAAAGCAGTCAAGTCAGTAGGGCAAAATGTGAGTGCCATCACTAAAAGCTATAGCACAAAGTTTGCCATTATACTAAAGTTCAATGAATCATTTTCTGCCATAATATTTAATATACTTCGCATGTTTTTCGTGTATATTTTTTTTGTTTTTGCTCAAATTTAAATACATGATTTTGTTAAAATGTATTCAATTCTGCAGACTGATGTTTAAAATAACCCCAAAATAAACAACAATATGTTCCAAGTCAAGCCACTTAGTATTTCATCAACATCAACATCATCAAGCTCATATAAAGAAAGGAATCAAACTGTATATGAAAAAGAAAACACATACATAAATAAAATCTGTTTTATTTCTTATACAGTAAGTTTTTTTCTCAAGACGTTCAAACTACTAACCATTCGTTTAATTTGACCATTTTTTTTTTCTTCTTGATTTTGTTTTTATGAAAACAAAAGGACTATTATAGCCCATGTTTATGCATTCAGTAGGATCCTTGATGGAAAATTATCACAAGAAAGAAAAAGAAATCGTTAACATTCTTATACTTTACCATACCATGTGATTATTTAAGACATGTGAATGAAATACGTTATAGAGAGAGAAAAGGATTGGAGAAGAGTTTGTAGAAAGAAATACATCAGATCCTTAGCCCCATAGCATTTAAACATTCCAAGCACGAGTTTTGCTTGGATCTCTAATAGATATCAAGGGAGGGTTCAATGGAAAATATCTACTTTATTTTTTTGTATTTGTTCCTGATGCTCATGCCACGAATCTTGCGTGTGAGGCTGTCACATTTGGCAATCGATTTATTCAAACTTTATTAAATGAGACACTCAATGATTCGCATATTACACAGCAATATGTACCTACCAATATAATGTTAAGAACATTTCTTTCTATTATTTTATATAAATAGCCGGAATTGTCCTGAAATGATTTTTCTATTTATTTTTTCTGTGTTATGTTCTTTCAGGAATTCGCGACCCTTACAAAGGAACTAACACAAGCTAGAGAAACTCTATTGGAGCGAGACGAAGAAATAGCCGAATTGAAAGCAGAACGAAACAACACACGGGTAAGTCAATGACACATATTCAATAGGATATACCCAGACAGCCGGCGCAGCATCAATTTGCTGCATAGTTTCCTATTCCTTGTGATGCCTGCCTTGTGCCCTGTGCCTTGTGCCTTGTGCCTGGCCCTGCTACTGCGAGTTGCTCTTTCCTTTTTTTCGAGCCCCATCAGCCTATACACTGTACTGTACACACGTATTTATATGCTCGTACATGTGTTTAAATAAATCTTCTGGAACGAGCCGACGACGACGTCGAAATGCAGAGAAGAGTAATGGACATTAATATGCGGTATATTCGATGTTGTGATATAAAAATTAGTTTGAGTGGAAAAAAAGGACGAGAATGAATCGACCTTTGATGTCCTTCTAAAAGTAATAACATAAAAAAAGAAACATATATGTGTTTGTGTATGTTTTTTGAGTTGTGTGTGTGTATGTGGTTTTGTATGTGTGTCAGACCGTAACTCAAGGAGGGAAAAGGGAGCATTTATGTTGGGATATGGTAAAAGTTTTACTATAATATAGTAAATAAATCTATTATATTTATCGTCCACCGTTTTGAAACCATTACCCTAAGCCTTATGTATTATGAGTTTTAGTTAAAATGACGAACTCATGGTTTTATTTTGAAGCAAAACTCTTAATTCAAAAAGAATAACAAATGATTGTAAAATTAACAATTACTAACACTCAAACAATAATTCAATCATATTTTAAAAAAGTTACCTGAGATTTCTAAACGGACACAATTGTGTCCATGTTAAATAAAATATATTAAGGATAATTTTTTTTAATTAATTTCAAGTTAAATTTCAATTACAAGAAAAAAGAAAAAACAATACATCGAAATCATGGCTTCTGAAGAAATGTTTTTAATCTTAAATTCGACCACCAATTTCGTCTAGCTACGTCCTTGAAAATGTGTACGTGTGTATGTATGTAGACGAATGCTCTTGTGCGTATATTGTGAACATGTATGAATAGTAGACTATGATGATGCCTTTTATGAAAAAAAATAGCCGGTTATAGTTTATCTTTCATTTAAAAATGTTTGTAACCAAAAGCTTAGATGTTTTTGGTTTCCTTATAATTTCTTCTTTTTTTTCTAAATTTAAAATTCATCCCGCAAACTTTTATCTTATAATGTATCTTCATAATGGTACTATATTTTCTTTTGACACTAAAAAAAAAAACAAATCTAGCTTCTTTTGGAACATCTCGAGTGCCTGGTGTCGCGACATGAACGTTCCTTGCGAATGACAGTAGTTAAGAGGCAAGCAGCTGCACAAAGTGGTGTCTCTAGTGAGGTTGAGGTGTTAAAAGCTTTAAAGAGTCTATTTGAACATCACAAGGCTTTGGATGAGAAAGTAGGTGTTTTTGAAAAAGGAAAAATCAAGCTTATGATAATAATTATTTTTATCATTTTTTTAAGGTGAGGGAACGGCTGCGTTTGTCAATAGAGAAAAATACTGCCCTTGAAGAGGAATTAAATTCAACCAAAGATGAGGTACTGTCCATTACATTATACGAACAATAGAAATTAATCAATCAATATATCTTTTTTATTTTCACAGTTACAGCAATATAAATCTGGTGCAATACAACATAATAGCGATGCAAACAAGGAGAATGGCACCGGAGATAAGGTTGAATGTTATTTTGTTTTCTCTCAATTAAATGTTTCCTCAGAAGAAGAAGAATATGTCTTAAAAAAAAGTTGTATCCTTTCAGAGTGGAGGTGGTATCAATGGTGATGCAGCGGAGAATGCAATTGATTACGCAGCAAAAACCCACGAATTGCAAACTATTATTGAGAAACAGGTCAAATTTCAATCTCACATTCAATGGAAATTTTTTATTTAAAGTTTGGCATAATCAATGTGACTTTTTTTTTTAATTTAGACTGCTGAACTTTCTCAGTGGCAGCGCCGTGTATCCGACTTAAACAGCCGAATAAACGAACTTGAAGATAATCTTGGAAAAGTCCAAAAAGACCTTTCAAAATCTCAGGAGCAATGTTCGAAATTACAACGCGACTTGCGCGAAAATGTCGCCCAAAAAGAAGATCAAGAAGAAAGAATAGCAACGCTGGAAAAACGTTACTTAAATGCTCAGCGAGAATCTACTTCATTGCATGATTTGAATGAGAAACTTGAACAAGAACTGCGGCACAAAGAGGCCCAACTCAAGGTAAACTACTACAAAACTAATATTAAGTTTTGTTTCATTATACAAACGTTACGTTACTAAAAGAAGAATAATTTTATGCGCAAAATTTTGTTTTAAAAAATTGGTATTTGGTATTTTTAAATAAAAATCATTATCCAAATCAAGTACCTGCGTACATAATTAGCAAGCAGGCTTACATATGTATAAATATTTCAAATAAAAAGTTCATAATCCGAAGATACATCAAAATACAAAGAAAAGGTAACGGCAAACATTTATTTTATAAGCTTATGGTGACTAATAAATAAATCCCCAAAAGCAGACATTAGTATGAATATTGGACAATTGCCAACGTGATAACCCTTGATCTTAAAAGCGGGCCTTACACGGTCAACATGGTTTGGTTTAATTAATTGTTGGTTATTGTAAAAACATTGTATCACATTATCATCACCTACAAAACTATGAACCAATATTGGACATCCTCAACAAGTCTCTCTTTTTTCTATATATTACCACTATCTATTTTCACAATGCTTATACGCCTCGGATTGAAATACAGAACTGTAAAGTGCTTCACTTCGAAACTTTAAAACTATTACTTTCAAGACGTTTAACGAACTTAAAAGTCACAATTTTGAAAGTTTTATGATCTTAGATAAAATGTCAAATGACTTTTAATGACGATAATCCATACAGACGTCAAAAAAAAGTTTACATCCGGCTTTCTAATAAGAACTTGGCAACTTTGACTTTAATTTGTAAACGCACCCTTTTATTAGTTTTCTAACTGTCATTGTCGATTTATTCAGTGAAATCAACATTTTTATCATGATAAATAACAAGAACTAAATTCGAAATCGGTGACCGCAGCTTTGAGAATTTTAGCTCCAATTTTCGATCGTAATTCTCGCCATAGTAGAAAAGCAATACAAATTTGTGTATGCATATTTGTTGTGTGATGTTGCCGTGTCAGTGAGACAACGGAATGGCCTAAGTGTCGATTTGGAATTCTTAAGAATTGGGCAGCAGACATCATTATAACATATTTAACGTAAGAATCTTGGTTAACAAGATGAATTCAAGTCGAGAATTGAAGCCGATTGACCATTTGAAGCGACGCGACGTATGGGCAAATTGTCAAGTCATTATTGGAAAACGTTTTAATTTTGGATGATACTGAGCACTGTATTTATTTGGTTGAGTAGTTAAAACTCAATATTCACGGGAATATGGCTAAATATAGATGGGTTTTTCTCGACGTAGGCTGAGTTTGATTTAGTCGAAAAGATCTTATTCGATCTATTTCGATAATGCTATTTCGTTTCCACTTTGGCGTACTGGAGTGTCCTTCACCGTATATTCGCGTACGACTCATTTGTCGAAAGCAACGAATCAGTAGTGAAATAACAGCGTGCTACAGAATTAATTTTAACATTGGCAGTCACGGTGCGGTTCCCGATCAGAAAAATCGGATATGCTGTTATTTATGAGTGATGAAGGTCATTTGCACCTGTACGGTTTTGTAAATAAGCAAAAGCCTCCACGAACGACCGTTGATCAGCCCCTAAAGTGTGCACTTTTAAAAAAAGGAATCATCGGTCTTTTTTTTTTTTGAAGAACAAGGAAAAACGGTGAGCATTAATAGTGAACGCTGCATTAACATCCTTAATAACTTTTTAAACTAGAGTTGCGTAGAATAAGGCGAATGTCAAGTGTCAGATGGAGCACCTCCTTACACTGCGATCGTCAAAATGAACGTCGTACGCTAAATGTTACCCGTGGTCCTCATTTCACATTTTGGTGTATGCATCAGCCTCCTAGATCGCCTGACTTGAGGGTGTGTAAGTTTTTCCTTTGGGGTTATCTGAAGTCACGTGTTTACGAGTCAAAACAACGTACACTACACGAACTTTATGATGCAAGAGCTTGCTTCAACGCGTTCACTCAAATTTGTTGCAACGACTTTATTTGCTGATGTTCCAATTCCCGTGAACCACCCTGTAAATACCGAACCCACAATTGCTTTTGAAACATTGGAAATGATAGTGATTTTCCAAAGATTTGTGACAATAGACGAAGAGAACCATCAACTGATTGTGTAAGGAACGCTTAAGACCACAAACAATAATTTAAAAAAAAAATATCCATTTTAAATAAAACAAACAAAGCTTAATCTAACAAAATAATAACCAATTTTAGTTTTTGTTGCAAAATCCACATATTCCATGTTTTTCTTTCTTTGTGTTTTTGCAATACATTTTATTTAGTTGCACGAGGAAAAAATCGCAGCTATTCAAGAAAAATTGGAATTATCCGAACAAAAGTTGGCGCAACAAGCAAAACTTCCTGACATGGAAGAACAACTGAAGGCACGCATGGAGGCGTTAACTCAGGTAGGAAACAAGGTAGGCAGGTTCATCATCATGTCAAATAAGATGTTTTTCTTCAATTACTCTTACTGTATTCGTTTTGACTGGACTAAAAATAGAGAGAAATGAGTGTTATGTGTACCTTATTGTACCTTAGTGTACAATGAACACGCACAAAATAAGCAAGATCCAAATGTTTGTATGAGAACGAAATAAAAAAAATATATTTATTTAAAAAAAAAAAAACGAATTGGTAACAATTTTTATTTAATTATATTTATATGTGTATATTCATGTAAGAATTTTATTTTTAATTAGAAATAAACAAAAGAATGAATGGTTTTATAGAGTGTAATTATAAATTAAATTTTGTTTTTATTTTGAAAACTTGTTATGTATTTATGTAACTGTTTTGGAAGTTGAAAAATGGCTGTAATATTTTCTTTTCAAATTAAATCGTTTGATGTACAAAACTTAGACAATGTATCAAATGATTTAATATTATACAAACGTATTTAGTTTTATCTCTGTGTTTTCAAATAGATTTGTTTAAATTATTGAATTTAGTTTCTTTTTATTATTGGTGTAGGAAAAACAAGTACTCAGACAAAAAAAAGATTTTTAAAGCTTTAATATCAAATCTATAGATGTTTCCTTTAAGTATTTGATCGCACTTTTTAAGCAGCTGAACACACATCTTTCAATATAATATATATGAACATACAGTGTAGTATCAGTGGCCTTGGGTCTTGGGTTCAATCCCTGCCCGTGTCATCTAAAGACAGATCCTTCAAGAATAATTCTTGTCATGAAGACAACATTACTCGCACACAGGAATGGTTGAGAGTTCTAAGTCACTAGGCCCAACGGATTGTTGCGCTACCTAATTTATTTATTTTGTACATGCAACGCAATATATGAGTGAACTTAACGTTGAGTGAATATGAATTGAGGATTTTTTACAAAAAATAAGTATGCATACGCCCAGTGAGCCACTTTTGTAGCCAGTTTTCAAACTAAAAATCTATAAGACATCATTTAATAATTTGGTTGACTTGTTGAAAACCAAACACTTTCCTGTTACTTCTAAACTTTTTCGGAAAGAAAAAAACAAATAGTCTCTTAGAAAAGTACTTTCACTAAAATGATGTAAACGCATGTTTTCTGTCCCTTTGTTCAGACATATTTGCACTATGAATCGAAAAAGAGCTCTAAAGCTAAGACCAGGAGTATTATGAATATAGACCATATTTAAAAAAAATACAGAGGCTGGAATGCGACCTACACTGATAAATTCTCATCTCCTCGATTTATTTTGCTTAAATCTTTAACAAAATATTAATAACAATATTTTCTGTCAGATAAATGTTCTGAAGTCAATATTTTTTGTAGGTTTTCGTGTTTTTTGTTAAAAAAGTTGTCAGTTGTTTTTTTTTAAATTAACTAAAAATTACCCAATATTTTGCATACGATGAAAGTTTAGTTTAACGAGACTTTTAGTCGAATACCAATATCCACTGGTTCTTGACGTGTAGCTCTTAAGAAATCGTTTATTTAAACTCTTGGGACCTTGAAACATCAATAAATATTAAAATTTTCAATTGGACAATAACTTCCTATGCGGAGTTAAAAAAGACAACTACTATTGGAAACCATCTGTCAACTTCTTTTTTTTCTGAGTATACACCCTTGTCAAAAATGCCTTGCACTTAATTTATATTCTTTTCTCTAATTTAATTTTGTATTATTTCAAAGGATATTAATTATATTATAAAACATTATTTAAACTGCACAATTATTGCCTTACAGAATGTAACACTGAACTTATTTTGAATGGAATATAAAATATGAAAAAAAATAAAAACAAAACAAGAGATCCCAAGTAAAATACAAAAAAGTAAAATTTTAAATGCAAAAAACATCTTTTTTGACACCACCGCACCCACACTCTGGAAATTGCCATAACTTTTGTTTTCAATTCATTTTGTTTTTTGTCCATATAAATGCATCATATTAATATATTCCACATATATGTAAATGTTCCGTAATATTTTTCTCCTTCAATATTCCAAAAGTACTTAATATAAAATTAATATCATGCAGACTATAGCATACAAATATATAATCAGAATCATTAAAACCCAATATTTCTATACCCCTCGCATGTTATCCATATTTTTACTGATTTGAATCCTTTATTTCATATACTCGTATTCATAAAAATCCTTTGATATTCTCTTGCTTTTCTTTTCTTTTGATTTTTTTTTTTTTAATTTAATTCGAGTAAAATTAAATGATTTGTTTATGTACAGTGCAACATAGCGTCACTTGCATACCTACATAGTTCATAATCTTATGCTTACATACTTTTTTGTTATATATATGTATGTGTTCATGATGTATGTTTATTTGTGAATCATTATTTTCATTTTTCTTATATAAATCTGGCTGTTGTCTAGTCAATTTTGTGCCAATATAAAAAGAAATTTAAACAAACTCCCATTTACCCTATGTATACATATAGGCACAAGAACGTCATGGATCGGCTGAAGATCGTATTCAACGATTGGAAACCAATTTGGACGAAAAGAATGCCGAAGTTGTACGCCTTAACCAAAGACTTAAAATGAACGAAGAGCACAATATGCGGCTCTCTTCGACTGTTGATAAATTACTATCCGAGTCGAACGAACGACTTCAGGTTCATCTCAAGGAGCGTATGCATGCTCTGGATGAGAAGAATATCCTAACACAGGAATTAGAAAAGGCCAGAAAGCTAGCCGAAGAATTACATCACGAAAAGAGTGAAATAATGAAGGAGCTCTCCAAGACAAGATTGGAAATTGAGAATTTCAAGAGGCAATTATTGCAGCAGGAAATCGCTTATAATATTCAACAAACCGAAGCTTTGACACGCAGCTTATCGCCTAGCAGCGTTGTGGACGGAACAGCATTTTCAAGGAGTACATCTCACACTAGTTTCGATACACATTCGTTGAGGCGCAATAAGCAAAGAATGGAGGAAAATGATCAGTTTGCTAGAAGTTTAGCTGAGCAGGTTTGGTTGAAGTTTAGATGTTCTTTAAATAGCTAATTTTTCTTATTTGCAACTTTAATTTTTTCTCAAGGAATGGAGTAAATTACAACAAGCTCATGCGTTAGCAAATGTTCAAGCTGCATTTGAGGTGTCAAGTGGGCAGGAATGCGATGAGAGTGATGGTCTTTTTGGTGCTGCAGAGTTGATGTCACCCTCAGGTCACACTGATGCACAAACACTTGCAATGATGTTGCAAGAACAACTAGATGCCATTAATAATGAGATTAGGTATGCCAAAAGAATCAAAAAAGATCATACTAATTAACAAATAAGCTTTTTTCTTAGATTCGTATGAAACAAAAGAGAATAAACATATTGTTTTTCAAGTTAGCATTAAATATTTGTATACCAACGTAAATGCAGCAAGTCTATTTAAAAATGCATGTGATTCAAAACTGGGAAAGATCATGTTTTGTGACTCAAAACTGGGAAAGATCATGTTTTGAATCACATCATTTTTAATAATACAAACATCTGGCTAAAGATTAAAAGAAAATATATTAATAATAAAAACAAATCAGAAAATTCAATGACAATAACCAAAAACTCACTCCTATAAAAGTTTAAGTAATTAATCATTAATCTTCAAGCTACAAATAATAATCCAAATCAAATAATTTTTCAAAGAAATTGTTTTGTTTTGCTGAAAAAAAACTTGACTTACAATGTTATGAATTTGTCGTCTATATGTCCGATTGCCTTTCAACGAATAGTTGTTCACGTTTTTATTTATAAACCTATATTCAATACACTCAAAAATCGATGAAAGTCATAATTTTCCCGGATTGTTATTAAAGTTAAAACAAGCAAAACAAGTGATCCGTCACCTTATTATATTGGTTTTTTTAACTGACTTTTTATTTAATATACATACTTTCTGATCGGTATAAACTGGGCCCTATTTCACTACACACTTTTCACATTCACTTTGCAACTTTGCAGTGCAAAATACGTTTTGCCAAACTCAAATTTACAAAGTGCAAATTGTTTTCTGAAAAGTGAAAAGTAATGTTTTTTTTTTGCTTTTTGTTTCACCAAACAATAAACTTTGCAAATTATATGTATATTAGAATTTTGAAAACCGTTTCAGTAGTATGCAACGAGAAATTTTCATTTGCAAATAGGAGGTTGTTGTGAAATGTTGCCGTTTTGGAAATGAAGACGTAAATAAAAGTTAACTAAGCAATGGACATAGGATATTTCTTTTAATTTTAAAAAATTAACCAAAGACCGTGAATTTTGAAGTTAAGGGTTAACGTTTTGATTCATCTCAATTCCAAAAAATGTCTGATTTTGTAAAGACATACAAAATAGTAGCCATGCTTTGACGGAATTTAACAGTTTTCAGCAAAAAACAAGTTTCTTTTGAAAAGCTGTTGTTAAATAATTTGTACAAAAAATTAATTATTATGAGAAATATGTTGAGTACTAAGAAGGTTATTAATAGTGACCAAAGAGTAGTGAAACTAAGAATTAACTTCAATATCGAAATTAATTTTTTGACAAAAGAGAGTTTTCTATTAAAGAAAAGTACCATCAAATTTGTTTTGTCAAAAATTGTAAATAAACTACAATTAAAATAGCCAAACAAATATGTGTTAAAGACCCTTGCAGCTAAGTTTGCTATTACTATATTGGGCTGGAAATGGAGCCCAATATCACGGTGTTGAATCTATGCACGGAATAAGCAAAGAAACCTCCTGCAGAGTAGTTCATGGACTGTTGAATAATATAATTAATGAATTTCCATTTCATATTTTACAACCTCCAACACGTCTAACTTTTATTATTTTTGTATGATCGACTCTTCTTGCATTATTTATGATTATTTGTACAACTGTCAATGTTTTTTTTTTAAATCTAAGATAAACTTTGTAATTTTTCAAAATAAGAATTAATTGCAAATCTGTATTATAATTGTTGAGACACTTTTATTTTTCATTTTTCAAATAAAGTCTAAGAAATTGAATAGTGAAAGGTCATTTCGGTTCGTAAATTTTGTGAAACACTTTTAACTTTTACTTTGCAGGATATAATTTTTTTGCAAATCTGCAAAGTAAAAATAAAAAAGGTGTCTGGTGAAATAGGTCACTGGTTTAACAATTCTCTGAACGAATAATTTTCCAAGCTTTCCCTATTAACTGCACTCAAAATTCGATACAAATTCAATCCATTTTTTTCACTGAAAAGTTTTAAGCAAAAAGTTAAAAAAAAAAAATTGTATTAAAATTTAATACGCATAAAGAACTAATATTTATATAAAATGTATTTAGTATGTTTAAGAATTGGCTATTCATATTCATATGTTCGTTTAAATGACCTAATTATTTCTCTATTTTTCAGGCTAATACAAGAAGAGAAACAATCAACAGAAGCACGAGCCGAAGAGCTCGAATCCAGAGTTGGCAGCTTAGAGCATGTGAATCTTTTATCACGTGGACGTTCAATGGACAGACAAAGCCCACCGCTTAGCGGGCGTAGTACACCGAATAGCCCCAACAGAGACTACCTTCATAAGTATCATACTGTAAGTATTGCCCAATTGTTATGTTTTTAGTTTCTCTCTTTTTTATTTAAATATTTCTTCTCCAAAAACAAATTTTATAAATTTTGTTTGTACCTATTCACTACTTTTAAGGTTTGTTTCTTTTACAAAATAAAAAAAATCCAAAAACGGTTTGATTAATGACTGTATCGATTTTGTCTAGTTTTGTTTTATCTTTTTTCTCTAATATGTAATTTTTGTAACTCGTATTATAAGAATTTTAAAATAAATTAAATTAAAAAAAAACACAAAGAGAAAACAACAACCGAAAAATAAATTTACAGGCACCAGCCTCAATGTCACCAGCTCATCTCCATCAATATGCGGCTTCCCTCAGTCCTGGCCAACTGTCTGAGTCTCTTCCTTCGAGCCAGGTATTAGCCATATTATGATGTGCTACTCTTCCATTTACAAAAAATACAAACATTTATCCATTACTTTGACCTTCTACTATTGTATAATCTCTTCTCTATATATACATATTTACATATATGTTTCCAAATTTCTATTTACATTTTTACATTTCTTCTTTTGTTTTAATTTTGAATTGAATACATAATATTACATTGGGATATATCTTACGCAATGACAGACAGAACAAATATTTTTTATACGCAGCTCCATAATATACCTACTGGCAAAAACACATTCAATCACAGTCTCACTCGAAACATACAACATAACTCAGTTTTAATCAAATCAAAATATGAGTTGCATAAAATACAAAGATTACAACAAAACGCATGTGATATATTCATTGTTTATAAAAGTTGTTTAATCATAAATTGTCGAAATTTTATTTAGATAATCATTTTTCTTTTTGAATTATACCTTAGCAAAAAAAAATTATTGAGTATACTTTAGAAAATTACTTCGAAAACATTCAGTACCAACATTAACACTATATAGAAACCCCGCAAACAGTTAACTAATTTATAT
Source organism: Eupeodes corollae (assembly GCF_945859685.1). Lineage (NCBI taxonomy): Eukaryota > Metazoa > Arthropoda > Insecta > Diptera > Syrphidae > Eupeodes > Eupeodes corollae. The sequence goes on along the minus strand of NC_079147.1, from coordinate 201,828,383 downwards.
TTCTGAGTTTTCAAAAGGGTTTTGGTTTTACACTCAAGCTTTGTTGTTTGTTTTAATGGTTTCTCTAGGCGACGGACTTAAGTTTATGTTTTGATTTCTCAGAAATTTAAATCGGTTAGAGACACTCTATTTCAATTTAAAAGGTTCAGGTTGTTAAGTTATATCAATAATTTATACAAATATTTATTTAATAGCATTCGGAAATAATCGCAGCCAAATTTTGTTTCAAAGATCAAATTCAATTACATGTCTCACGCTTTCTTTAGTAAATCTCTTAAAGTTTTTTCGCCGGTTTTAATGTTTGTTCAAAATACAATCCCTGGCTAAGGTCATGACTATGACTGCTCACAACGTAAGAAAGAACTCGTCTGAAAAATATGAAGAACCGAGATATTTTATAAATGAATTTTTAATACAAATAATGTGCGTCAAGTTGACATTGCCACTTCAAAATTTTAGGTAACTATTAACTGTCGCAAATTTGTCGTGAGAGAAACATCATCAGAAAAATCTACTAGTGGAAAAACTGTATGCCATAATTGTATAGAAAAATGTATTTATAGTTTTTAAGGCATTATTCGTTAAATTAAAGTTAGACACCGGGCCACCAACTGTGAATTAATATGAAACTTGCACATTTTAAGAAAATAATAAATCTCTGAACCTTTGAAATTTGAAATTAGAGCCTAGTTATATTTTTAATTTTATTTATTTCTTCTTTACTATACTCAACATAATTCATCTTGCTGGCGAAATAATAATAATAAAAATATAAAACTTTGTACATGCTTTTTTTAACAAATAATTATATGTTTTGAAAGATAAAATAAATTAATTGCTTGTTGCATTTATATAATATTGATTTTCAATTTGATTGCATTTTTTACATATTGGAGCATTTTCATAGCCATTTGCTGAGTCTATAGTTTTGAAATTTTAACAATCAATTAAACATTTGAAAAAATCAGTTACTTTAATAAGTATGTAAAACATATACATACTTTAGTAAACGGCTATGAACAAGCCCCATAGTGTATTTATATAAAAATAATTAAATATAACCAATATTGATATCATAACTATTTATTATAATTTACCAACAAAAATATCTTTTAATTAAATAAATAAAAAGCTTTTTGCTTGAGTTTGTATATTATTTGTTTTCTTAATTTGTCTGTTTCAAAAGTAAATAAAATAGATTAGATTGAGACAATAATGAAATGATTTTTTTAATTTTACAGCTTAATCTCCCAGCGCTTTCATCTGATGTATCCAGGGATGAGCTACATGCTATGGCAATGGCTGGTGATTCTAGTTCAGGAGGTGCTGCGTCGCCCCTCACCGCTAGATCAATGCGCTTAGAACGGGTAGCGCAAGCATTAGCTCACAGTCAAGAGGAGCTACGAAGGTATGTTTTTTTAATAATTCATAACTTAAACTAACAGTTTTGCTGTTTTACATCTTTCAACTCCACTCAACTAACTTCTTTTTGTTGCTTTAAAATTAACAGAAGATCGATGGGGTTGCCACCGAGTCAAGGACCAAATAACAATATAAGGTTAATAACCCAAGACAAGTGTGTGTGTGGCTAATTTATACCTAAACTAACATTAAATGTCACATAATCACTCTGCACGCATATTTTAAAATACACACAGATTTTAATTTAGTACATTTTGTCATCCTTTTTACAGTAGATCGGCATACCAAAACTATGGACCATCACCGTTGAGTTCACGTCACGGAAGTCAAGAATCACTGCGTCATTATAGCACAATGGGTTCCATGAATATGCTTCAGACTCCTACATCTAGTGTAAGTCGTGATGTAGTTACAGCGGTACAAAAGAAAAAAGGCATCAAATCGAGTCTGGGTAGATTCTTTAGTAAAAAGGACAAAGTTAAAGGTGTCAAGGATTCAATGCCTGATGGCTCAACAAGTATGATGTCGATAGGTAATTTATCGATAACAATGAGTGATATCGACTCCAACTATGATGCGATGAGTTTATCTGGTGGTAAAATACCTGGAATGGTTGGCATGCCAGGCAAAGTTGACTATGGAAGACCAAAGAAGTACATTTTTAAAATATATTGAAACATAAATACATTAACTTAAAAGTTGGTTTTTGTTTGCATTTGTTACAGAGAACATGACTATCGTAATGATTTGTTAGGAGAAGCGATGAAGGCTGGTACACCATTTGCATTGTGGAACGGGCCAACAATAGTTGCCTGGTTGGAATTGTGGGTTGGTATGCCAGCGTGGTATGTGGCTGCTTGCAGAGCAAATGTTAAGTCTGGAGCTATAATGAGTGCATTGAGTGATACAGAAATCCAAAGAGAAATTGGTATTAATATTTAAGTTTATTTTAAACTAACTTTTTCTTATTTTTATATTCATTATTCAAGGTATAAGTAATCCTCTACACCGACTAAAACTACGTCTTGCTATTCAAGAGATGGTCTCATTGACTTCACCATCAGCTCCTCAAACTTCACGCACAACTCTTGCCTTCGGTATGACTTACCAAAATAAATTTTAAAATAAATAATTAAATTTGTTTCTTACTAATACCCGCAATTTAGGGGACATGAATCACGAATGGATTGGCAATTATTGGCTTCCAGGCCTTGGATTGCCACAATATCGCACCACATTTATGGAATGCCTAGTCGATGCCAGAATGCTAGATCATTTAACAAAAAAAGATTTGCGGGGCCAATTGAAAATGGTTGATAGTTTTCATCGGACAAGCTTACAATACGGTATATCTTGTCTTAAAAGACTGAACTATGATCGCAATGAGCTTGAGCGAAGACGAAAAATATCCGAAAATGCTCTTTGTGATTGTTTGGTATGGAGCAATGAGAGGGTAATTCGATGGGTAGGCAGTATTGGTTTAAAGGTAAGTTAACAAATCGAAAACCTAAAACGATTGATATTAATTCATTTTTATTTGTTTGTTTTAATTTTAGGAATATGGAAACAATCTTTTAGAATCGGGTGTGCATGGAGCCTTAGTTGCGTTAGATGAAAGCTTTGATGCAAACGCAATGGCGTTAGCATTGCAAATTCCTACACAAAATACACAAGTATGTAATACAAAATATATATGAGATGCTTAGAAGAGGGAGGGTTTATGCAATGTTTTCGAGAATTTAATTCGATATTCTAGAACAAATACCTGTGAAAGCACAAACTTACAAAAGTTCGTAACAAAATATTGCTTCAGCTTATTGAGTAAAACATGTACATGCATATATGCGACATCTCAACAGTTAAAACAATCTCATAACAAACCTTCCAACTTCTGAGCTATTTAAAAATGTTCATATCTTTTAATGTTTATTTTATAATTAACAATTATATTTGAATTTTTCAAGGCGCGGCAAACACTCGATATTGAATTCAATAATCTCCTTCAAGTTGCCACTGAACGAAGGCCCGAAAACGAGCAGCTTCATAAATCCTGATCCAACGCCAGTCTCTCAACATTGAGTGACGAATGAACAAACAAGTAAAACAAGAATGCACCCTACAACGCATAAGTTTTCAAAAACAGCCGGGTTTAATATTTAAAAGATAAAAAAACGAGAATTTTTTAATAGCAACAACAACAAAACAAACAATTTCCAGAAAAATGGGAATACTAAAAAAAAACAGAAATAAAACTGCTCAACGTTCAAAAAACCAAAAAGTGAAAAAGAAAATTTGCAAAATCGTGAGGCTAGTGAACCAACTAGATGATTTTTTTAAAACAAAAAAAAACATATTACAAGTACATTTTTTTAATGTATAGATTTATAGATTATTACGTTTATATATAAAAATGTAGAAGTTACAGTTTCTTACTAGGCGCAGCTGCAGCACAAAAACAACAAACAAAATAAAAATAACATGTTTGTAATTTTTATACAAATATAAGGGAAAGATAGAAAAACCAGAACAAAAAAACAACTATTAAGACAAATAATTTCAAAACAAACAACAAATATAACTTTTAAAAAAATTAAATTAAATAAAAACAAAAATAAAACCAACATCCTCCTGATAAATTATGACAAAAATAAAACATCGAACAAGTAGTGTTTTTAAAGAAAGAAAAACAAAAATCGTACCAATTTTTCTTTTTTTCTGTTTATTATTAGCTCAGAGAAATTACACATAAAAGCTACAAATTAAAAAAAAATATATTCAACCAACTTGCCATTTTGTGGAGTTATTTACTTTAATGTCTTACATTCAATATATGAGTTTCAAATATTCTTCCTGTCCAAAAACAGTATAATCCATCAACATTTCCTCTAACTTTTAGTAAAATGATTAAAAACGGCGGCGAGCAAAATGAAAAACAAAATTAAATAATCTTTGAATATAAGTTGCATTTTTGAAGTTCTTATATAAATATTTCCTTTATGACAAGGTTGATTTCATATTATAGGTCCTTTAAAATATTATACAGTGTATACCCCACCACTTGAAGCCATCAAAATTATTGTCATAAATGGAGAACTATTAGTAATATCAAAATGCTTGCTTTAGAGATAAATGATTGCATGGACATGCAGTAAACTTTAGATTTGCCGTTAAACATACCAAATGGTTGTGAAGTTTCGCGAACATGTTTCGATGTTACCAAATAAGCAGTTGACCCTGATTACAATATTATTTGAGAAATTATGTGTTTCTTAACACGTACAAAAAACGTTATGATCACATTGACTTCCAATAAATTCTTAATTCTCCTTCGAAAATTGGTTTCTCACAAAATAAGCCTTGAAATCAAAATATCAACACAATTTTACAATTTAACCCTATAATTCAATATTAAGTATGACTTTAAAACCGTCAATAGCATTACGCAAATGTGACTTTTGGTAATTCTGTTTGCGAGCCATATAAATAAATTCAGCCGAATTGCACATCTATTCACCCTTGAGTCGATTTGCTGGTCATAATAGGGGCCTTAATGATTCAACCTTTGTACGTGCATTTAGTCTATTTGCTTAAGAGTTAATGCATTGAAAAAACAGTCTCCACAAAAAGACAACACCCTAATGTTGATTAAATATTTTTTTTCTTAAACTCCATATCTAATTCTATTGAGTTATTATGTAAATATTCTAGTTTTTAACTCCATCAGCTAATATAAGAAAATGACATTGTGTGTTTTGCATTTCGTTACTCAAAAAAAATCATTGTTGGTATCTCTGTTAAGTTGTATAAATATAAAATACTATTGTTATGAACAAAAGCAAGTTCAAATTAAATTTGTGGTAAATTTTGAGTGATTTTTTTTACAATATAATTTAAGAATATAAAAATACATTGTTTGTTTGTTTGTTTTTGATGTACTCGTAAATAGTTTTGTGCAATAATTGTGTTTTTTTTTTAAATATTTATTTTGTTGGTTTTAAACACTATAATGAGATATAACTCTCTCAAAAAAAAACCTGCCCAAAATCCTATTCTTTCCCTTTTTATCTCTCTCTCTCTTTCTGTCGTATACAAAAAAATACAATGCAGTAGATTTATCATTATAACAAACAAAAAATTAAACAAAATCAACAATCCAACAAAGTGCTATTAACCAATATTCTTATATATATTTTTTCCACTTTCTAAAAAAATAATATTTAACATAAACACAATTCAAAAAATAAAAAATTTAAAAATAAGAAAAATATAAGCTTAAATTTAATACTTAATCATGTACACATGCATACATACATACATTTATTAACATTTATATACCTGGCAAGACATTTTAAAAATGTTTTGTTTTTGTATTATCTATTTCCAGTGCTCATAATCATCACGATGGTATTTATTCAAAAAGAACAAAACAAAAAATCATAATAATATATTTATTTATTTATTGAAAACAAAAAAATAAATAAGTATAAACTAATAGACCAAAAAAAAAAAAAGAAGGAAATCAAGAGAGAGTAACTATGTATATTAACCAAATTACATAAATCGATACAAATAAAATATGTATGTAACGTAACAAAAACATTAAAACCACATGAACAATAATTTCAAAAATAAATTTATACAGAGAACAAAAAACAAAAGAAAAACTTAAAAATTTATAAATGAAATTTGTATACAGAAGAAGATTGAAAAATGAGAATAATAAATAATATGAACTTCAGTCAGCTCAAATTTGAATAATGCAGTAAGTCTAGTCATTCCCGGTATTTATTAAATTAAGTTTCCAAATGTACCTTAACCATCCAAAACACCATACGCATATTCAAAAAACATCTCTCTATTATAGCAAAGCTTCAGAGTGATCATAATTTTCTGTTATATCGTGTATTTTGGTTGCGTTATTATTTTTTTTTTATTCGTTTTCATTTCATTAATGAATTAGAACGATTTACTTTTAGTTTACGTAGGGAAATTATTTTGTTTTGTTTTTGAAGACTCTAAATTGATCCAAAAGATTACCTCTTTTAAAGTTATTTTTGGCCATCTTCACAACGACGTTGTGTATTTAGCTTCCTTATGGTTGCACATATCCCGACTTAAGGCCCTGTTATGCAAAAATACTTCATAGAATGTATAGAGTGCTAGATGTGAAGATATCATATCAACTCAAGAACCAACCATTTCATAAATGTTTGTCATGTTTCTGTGATGTGTCAGTAACTTCCTACCGAATTGAGATCCTTCTAATTTCTTACCTAGATTTTGATCAATTCAACCTTATTAAAAAGTGCATTATGTACAAATACAGAATTGATTTACTTTTTTTTACCATAAATATGAGTCTGAGCCTGGCTAAATCTTTTTCAAAGTTTTATCTTAATGTAGATGTGAAAGTTTCATCAACGGACAAACAAATAACAACCAACCCACAAACCAATTTTACCTGACTCTTACCATTTCGTATTTTGACTAAAACATTTCAGCTTATTTTTATATACATAAATATTTTAGTTGGTTTTAGTTCTTTTAATTTTTCCTTCCCTGCGTAAAAATTATTAAAAAAAAAAAAACAAAGCCATTCATCATATCGTATAACTACAAGTACACTATTACTAATGTCTTCACTATAATTATTAACACATCATATATTTATAAAAAAAAAAGAAAAACAAAAAGAAAATAATTATACAAATTGTAAATTTAACCATATATGTATGTATTTAAAACAACAATTGCTGGCTTACCAATGAAATAAATAAATTGATAAATAACAAAAATTACATATAAATTAAAAGAGAAAGAGATACATCTATCTAGCAAATTTTTAATTAATATTATTATTTATCTTTATTGTTATAATTTTATAAAAGAAAAGCAGGAGACAGTGAGCAAGTACCAAAATTGAAAATAACAACAGACATAAAAAACACTCATTGCACTGTAAATAGTCAAATAAAACTATTTTTTGTTTTTGTTTTTGAAAAGTGAAAAAATCCCAAGTGAAGATTTTTTTAAAAAGGAGAAATTTAAAAAAAATATCGTAAACATTTATATAGATATAATCATTATTGTGTTTAAATTTAATATACAAAAAAATACAAAAGTTCATAAACTAACCCAAAAATGTTGTAATAGCGTTATAATTATAAATAAATATAATTATGTATGTTTAATGTGAACCCAGTAAAAAATGGTTATCGGACGTATATTTATATATATATAATAATAATAATAATTTAATAGTGAAAATAAAAACAAAAACTTAAATATAACCAACTAAAACTTAATGTAAAATTGCATATATTAAAACATAATTATTATTTAGATAAAAGCAAATGGTAAATTTAATTTAATAATGATTTTGCAAAAATTAAAATAAATTAACAAAAACATATATATATACTTATAAATACTACTTAAATTTAATAACAAACAAAAAACACAACACATTAAGTATTAACAACTAATTTATAAAAACAAATAAAATAAAAAAAAAATAAAAACACAGAGAAACGGAAGAATAAACTATTAAATTTACATTGCCATTTATATAAATATTTAAAATTAAAACAAAAATATATTTATAAAAATTAAATTAATAAATTAAATTAAATTAGCCCATTACATTAATTGTTAGTAATAATTATATGTTACATATAGTTATTATACCTATATAAAAACGCAAACCGTAAATGAATATGGAATACATTTAGATTTACCTACTACCTACTATTTAAAATGGAATATATACATACATAAGAATATATATATATATATTTCGATTGAAATGAGAAGCAAATAAGAAAATAAATTAATATAACATTACAAAAAAAAATTAACGCTTTTTTCTATTTTGAAATAACTGGTTATCCCTTTGCGGTTTTAAAAGTATAGTGCTGGAATTCGATATCTGTCAAACTAAGTTGCTACACCAATGGCTGCGTTCAATCTCCTGTAAGAATAGGGTATTTTGGATAGGTGGATTTTTAGATACCTTGTTGAACGAGTTGGATAGCATCTCAGCTGTTTTTGTTAAGCTGTTATTTTACTCGTAAAACACTAACAAAAAGGTATCCGGATATCCTATCTGTCTGAGATTTAACGCAGCCAATGAATCGCTAAACTATCGGCCAACGCATACAAACTGTTAAAACCTACAACAAAAATGGTGATTCTGTCACACCCACATATAGTGTGTTAAGAGGAGATTATGGTTTATATAATATTCCAACTAACGCAAGCAATTGGCACAATTGTGAAGAAATTTGTAGATAATGGATTGGTGACAGATATTGTTAGGCATCATCCGTTTCGCTCGTACGACTGAAAATATCGCTGCTGTAAGTGAAAGTGTTGCCGAAGACCCGAATGTGTCGATTCCTCATCATTTTCAGGAACTAGGTCTGTCTTACGGCATCTACACCCACATCCATGTTAAGTCCAGCTAACACAACAACTGAAGCCAGTTGACCGTTTGTCGTAGATACGTCGAACAGGTGCTTGAACAACAGGCGGTGGACGCCGATATTTCGAGGCATGTTAATAAACAAAATCGTCGTATTTGGGGCTCTGAAAATCCTGAAGTATTTTAAGAGAAGTCATTACATCCACAAAACGTTACTGTTTGATACGCTCTTTAGTCCGGAGGTGTGATTGGACCTTAAATAGATAAATTAGGTGGCGCAACAACTCTCAATCATTCCTGTGTGCGAGTAATTGCAGGGATGGAGGGGACCTACAGTTTATATGCCGAATCCGAACGTCTAATTGGATAAAGCACTTTTTCAAGACAAGAATTACTTTTGGAGAATTTTTCAATTCCTCGCAAGAGGCAGTACCCGTCAATAAAACTTTATTTGGCACAGTCAGGGATCGAACCCAAGACCTCTCGCATGATAGTCCAACGCACTAACCATCAAGCCACGAATACTACGTGATTGGAACTTACTTCTTCGAAAACGACTGTCACCGTCAATTCGAAGCGTTATGGTCATATAATGCCACCTGCCACACAAGTCAGGCGAATATGGCTTTATTGCAACAGATATTTCCTGCCTGAGTTATGAATCTTCATAAATATATATATATACAATATCAATGTAATCATAACCTTTTACTTAATGTTCATTATAAATAATATTACATTTCATTTAAATTTGATTGTCAGCACATAGTTGCTTTATTTTGAATTTGTAAATTAAAACCATTTAAATTCAGGTGTGAGAAGCCTTCTGCATTTCCGTTCTCACACCAAATAATAAATATGTATCTATAGTTTGTTCTCATTGTGCAGGTTATGAATTAAAATCTTGTTGCATTTGATTTTTGGACTTCAACAAATAAAGTTGTATATTTTTTTTAAAAACTTTCGTTGGTTGTTAACTTAATTGGCGCAGTCGTGCGGATTTCTTTTTTTCACAAGAAAACACAACGGTTTATTGTGTAAAACAATACAGTTAATCGTGTTGAATAAAATAGAAAAACACAACGGTTTATTGTGTAAAATCAAAAACACTACTGTTAATAATGAATAATAAAATACGAAAAACACAACGGTTTATTGTGTAAAATCAAAAAAAAAAACAGTACTGTTAATAGTGAATAATAAAATAAGAAAATCACAACGGTTTATTGTGGATACTAAAAAAAAAAAAAAAAAGACACCGTTTAACTGTGAATACTGTGAAAAAGACACAAAGAACTTACGCAACAACAGAAGTACAACACCTTCATCAAACCAGGAACCTGCTACACCAAAGAAGAACTTTACCAGACCGATATTCAGGATAGGAAACAATGTTCTACTGGATTGTTTTAATGTGAGTTCTGTATTGATGATGATGAATATTGTTCATTTCCTTAATCAAATTGCCTTTTTAATTAAGATATAAATAATAAAATAAATTAATTTAAGCCTAGAAAAAAAAATATATTATAAAGTTGGTTCTAAATAATTCTAAATAATAATTAAGAAAAAAAAAATAATAATATTAATAATAATATATATATTTTTTTAACATATGCCTAAAGATAAACAAAGTCGTGTATCTAATACAGCTCCCTACGAATCCAAAATAATTTTGGAAGAAAATCATATTAGCACAGAAACTGAAAACCTTCCAAATCTTTCTGCTAGTAACTCAACAATGTCTAACCCAACGATCCCAACAATCCCAACGGCTCCAGACGTGAACGCTATATTTCAAAGTCTCCGTATTCCGGACGCTATAAAAGACCTACCACTCTATGATGGTAACCCGAGGTCATTGTATGACTTCATTAAAAACGTAGAGGAAATATTAGTTTTATTACCACAAATAGATGGTACACCGTATGCGAATGTTATTTTACGAGCTGTCCGAAACAAAATTGTGGGAGATGCCAATGAAGTACTAAACATGTATGGCACCCCAACAAACTGGGATACTATAAAAGCTAATCTCATTCTACACTACGCAGACAAGAGAAATGAAACATCTCTGATAAGAGACCTTCACGGTCTTAGACAAACAACAGAAACTATTGAACAGTTTTACGCGAAAGTAATAGAATTACTGTCCACAATAGTAAACCATGTTCAAATTCATGAAAAATTACCATCAGTTGTTACAGCCAAAAAATCTCTCTTTACGGATATGTGTCTAAATACCTTCCTAATCGGATTGAAAGAACCATTAGGTTCAACAATTCGTGCAATGAAGCCCAAAACGCTTACAGAAGCCTTTAATTATTGTGTTCAAGAACAAAATATGTTTTATATGAAATATTCCACAACTCAAAACAAATTTCCTTCTCAAAATATGAACAACCAAAATGTTTCTCTGATTAAACCTTCACCGAGTTCTAATTTGTTATTTTCCAGACCTAATAAATCAATCCAACCTAATTTTAATAATTCTTCCCCACAACATCTTTTTAAAAACCTTCAATACAACCAATTACCACAATATAGACCAATTCAACAGAGTGCTCCAAGATTACAATATCCAGCACAACAACAATTTAATAATAGATTTTCTGTTCCATCAAATAATATGCTTACTTCCAAACCATTTAACCAATTGCACTATAATTCTACTCCTAGACCAAACTTCAATTTCAATAAGCCACAAATTAATTCTACACCAATGGAAGTTGCAAGCGGCCAAGCTAGAACGCTTCCAACTCCCGTACAAAATCATCCCTATCAAAGAAATTTTTCTCAGCCAGTACCTAGATATTCAATAAAAGAAGTACATAACATTGATTATGACCCAGAAACAAATAATGACTACGATTATTACCAAAATTCCAATGACTCTACTAATTATGAACCAAATTTAGATTATTATGTTGAACAATATGAATATAATATTAGTCATCAATACGACATATCAAATCAGGAAATTAAGTCAGAAAACAAAAATGAAATTGATGATTCAAATTTTCACATAAAAGCCTCGGAAAACAATACGGTTTCTTAGAATTAAATAATCATGGAAATAACCAATTACCATATATTAATATAGCTTCACCCTACGGTAAACATTTAAAATTCTTAATAGACACCGGTGCTTGTGCAAATTTTATTAACCCAGAATATACAAACCCTCAATATCATGAAAACATAGAAGACGTTACTATCAAGACAGTTTTAAATACCCATACACTAAACAAAAAAATTACCTTTGATGCATTCCCTGAATTCAATTGCAAAGAACCTATAACATTTCTCCTTTTTAAGTTTCATAACTATTTTGATGGATTGATAGGTTTAGAAACTCTCAAAAAACTTAATGCAACTATTGACTTACCTAATAAAAAACTTAAAACTGAATACGCAATTCTGCCCTTGTTATTCAAACCAAACTTAATGTCTAAAATATACAATATTCCAGCAAATTGTAGAATGATAGCAAAACTACCGGTAGATTACAAAGATGGTGATATATACATAAAACCGACTAAAATTAATAATTATTTAGAAATACCTGAAGGCATCTACCAGTCAAAAAACTGGTATAGTGATATTGAAGTACATAATATTTCAAACACTGAACAAAAGTTTTTTTTGGAACAACCTATTACAGTAGAAAATTTTCAACAGTTCATAGAAATAAACAATGTCAATATTTGCCCTTTTAACGAACAAATTCAAAATATATCATCCGAAATTGATATTACCAAACTAATTCGATCAGAACATCTCAATACTGAAGAACAAAAATCAATTTTTAGATTGTGTAGGAAATATGATGATGTTTTCTTTCTTGAAGGTGAAAAATTATCCTTCTCAAATACAATTAAACATCGTATTCAAACATCAGACAATATACCGATTTATACAAGATCGTACCGGTATCCAGAAGTGCACAAACAGGAGATAAAATCACAAATCGAAAAACTTTTAAGGCAAGGAATAATAAGACCTAGCTTTTCTCCTTGGAGTAGTCCTATTTGGATTGTTCCAAAGAAACGTGATGCCTCTGGCATACAGAAATGGCGGCTTGTAGTAGACTACCGTAAACTAAACGATAAAACTATTGGCGATCGTTACCCTCTACCGAACATAACAGAAATATTAGATAAACTTGGAAAATCTATGTACTTTTCCACACTTGATCTTGCATCTGGGTTTCACCAGATTGAAGTAGATCCTAGGGATATAGAAAAGACCGCTTTTACTGTTGATCATGGACATTACGAGTATATTCGAATGCCCTTCGGGCTCAAAAATGCCCCATCAACATTTCAAAGAATAATGGATAATATTCTGCGTGAATTAATAGGTAAAGTATGTCTTGTGTATATGGACGATATAATCGTTTATTCAACGTCCTTACAAGAACATATGGAAAACTTAGAAATGGTTTTTTCAAAATTACGATCGGCTAACCTTAAAATTCAATTGGATAAATCAGAATTCCTACGCAAAGAAGTAGAATTTCTTGGTCACTTAGTGACATCTGAAGCTGTGAAACCGAATCCTAATAAGATCCATGCAATTAAAAATTATCCAATCCCATCAACTCAAACTGAAATTAAATCCTTTTTGGGGTTGCTTGGATACTACCGAAAATTTATAAAAGATTTTGCAAATCTTACAAAGCCTTTAACAGAATGCTTAAAAAAGGGAAATAAGATAGTTCTTAACGAACGATATATAAAATGTTTCAATCATTGCAAGGACATTCTAAGTAATGATCCCTTATTACAATATCCCGACTTTACTAAAGAATTTAATTTAACAACTGACGCTAGTAATGTCGCCATAGGAGGAGTACTTAGTCAAGGCCCAATAGGATCTGATAGACCAGTTTGCTACGCTTCAAGAACACTCACGAGTTCGGAACAAAATTACAGTACAATCGAAAAAGAGCTTCTAGCTATTGTCTGGTCGACAAAATATTTCCGACCCTATTTATTTGGTCGTAAATTTAAAATCATAACGGACCATAAGCCTCTTAATTGGTTGTTTTCCCTTAAAGAACCCAATTCAAAACTTGTAAGATGGCGTTTGAAATTAGAGGAATTCGACTATGAGATTATGTATAAAAAAGGTAAAGCAAACACAAATGCTGATGCCTTAAGTCGGATAGAAATTCATTTTAACGAATCTAATGGCTCGAACTCTATTTTACAAGCCTCAAATGTATCTGTCCAAAATAATGCAAGTTTATCAGAAAATAATTCTAATATATCAACTGTTCATTCTGCTTCTGAAAATCTAAACGATGGTATATACATCTCTGAAAGACCACTTAATGAGTTTACTGAACAATTAGTTTTGAACAAAACTAACTGTGTAGTGAAACCAAACATGGTTTATAATGTTCTTTTTGAGACCAAACATAGACGCATTTTTAGACAACCTGACCTAGACAAAGAATCTGTTATAATTTCAATCTTAAAAGAATATCTCAACCCTAAAAGACTAACAGCTGTTTATACTGACAATGATACATTCAGACTAGTGCAACATGTATTTTCAAAATATTTTGCAAGTAATAAAATATTTAAACTTATTAGGTGTACAGAAAAATTAAACGATGTTACGAATTCCGACCAACAAGATGAAATCATAAATAAATACCATGAAGATAGTAATCATCGTGGCATCAATGAAACTTTTAACCATCTTCGAAGAACTTATTACTTTCCCAAAATGAAAGAAAAAATAACCAAAACAATTAATAATTGCGAAAAGTGTAAACTTCTTAAATACGACAGACATCCACCGAAAATTCAATACGAACATTCAGAAATACCTAATAAACCCATGGATATTTTACATATTGATGTTTACAGCATTCATAACGTACAAATTTTAACCATTTTAGACAAATTTTCGAAATTTGCTTCTGCTTTTATTCTTACTGCACGTGACAGTATGTGTATATCCAGTTCATTAAGACAGTTCTTTTCGCAACACGGTACACCAAAGAAAATAGTGTGTGACTCAGCTGCTGAATTTAAATCTAATCTATTCAAAGATTTCTGCACACAATACGATATAAACATACACATAACGACACCTCAAAATTCTACTGGTAACTCACCGGTCGAACGTTTCCATTCAACTTTGACCGAAATATATCGAATTATTTACGATAAAAACAACAAACAGATTCCGACTGACATATTAAATGAAGCACTAATAACCTACAACAACTGCATACATACTGTGACAAACCTAACACCATTTGAACTAATGATGGGAAGGACACATAAATTCAAGCAATTAACACGTGATGATTCGGAACATGATTATATTAAAAAACTAAAAACTTATCAAGACCAATTGTATAGAGATATTAAAAAAAAAATCCAAACCCACAACAAATTAAACATAGATAAAATTAATAAAAATAGGGAAACTCCACCATTATTCCATAAGGATGATATAATCTTCGAACGGAATAACAGAAGGAATAAAATGGCTCCCAGAGCGAAAAAACTTACAGTAATCAAAGACAATAAAATAACAGTACTAACCAAAAACAATAGAAAAGCTCACAAAAATAAATTACTAAAAAAACGAAAATTTCAGGGTAACCCAAGCCATGAGTCAACGCATGGACATACAAGATCTATCCAAGAGTCAAGGCATCCTTCCCATGAAATTAGGTCCGAGTCGAGTGATTGAATCTAACATAAAAATCATCCATATCGTAAATTTAACCGCCTATGAAGAAAATATTAACAACATTAAGAAATCTGTAGAGTTCATTAATAAAAATACAAACCTAGGATTAATGAAAGATGTCACTAATCTCAAATTTAAAGAACTACAAACAAAATTGTTGTCTTTACTTCCCCGATACCGGAAAAGGAGAGGATTAATCAACGGACTAGGTTCCTTGATCAAAACAATTACAGGCAACATGGACAATAATGACGCAGAACAAATAAATAAAGACATACAAAATTTAAAACTCAACGAACATGACATGAATAAAGAATTAAACAGACAAGTACAAATCAATGACAAAATGATCCAAAGATTTGCAAACATAACCAATCACATTAATGCACAGCAAAAAGATTTAGAAGAGTATTTGAGCAAGTATCAATTAGTAATCTCTCAAAAAATTCGAACCGATGAAGACAAATTTCAATACATGCAATATATATATCAGATTAATTATAATATTGTAATTCTTACAAGCCATTTGCAAGAAATAATTGAATCAATTAATTTGGCTAAAGTTAATATAATATCCAAACAAATTTTGAATCCTGGTGAGCTTGATCTGATACATGAACATATGAATTTACAAAATATTAAAATTTCTTCTGACGAACAACTTTATGAGTTTTTATCTCTACAAGCTTATTATAATAATACAAACATAATTTTCAGTATAAAACTACCTATCCTTCTCCCACAACCTTTCAACCTATACCATTTGATAAAACTCCCTATAAACGAAACTCTCAATATAAATTTAAATCAATCCTATGTAATTATGAATGAACATTTCATCCAATACATGAGCAAACCTTGTACATCCATTGAACATACGTTTTACTGCCCAAAAGAAGAGCTAAAGAACTTGACCTCTGAAAAATGCATACCAAAAATCATTCAAAACAAGGAAGCAACCTGTGACGTCATCGAAACCACCATCAACAGTAGTATCACCCAACCAGAAGAAGGATTCATACTATTAATTAATTCCCCGACCACGAAGATGACTTCAACATGTGGAATCGATGACAAATTTATCTCCGGAACCCTGCTTTTACATTATGAAGAATGTGAAATAAAAATTAACAATATTATCTACAAAAACAAATTAACTATGTTTTGGGATCAAATTAAAATTATTCCATCAATTTTTATAAAAATTAATAACTCTCTTCATTTAGACAAATTTAATAGCAGTACATTGGAAGCAACCAAAATAACCAACACCGAAGTTATCACTTTGACCAAAGATATGCCAGACCACCGACCAGAGTTTTTGATTTACATCATCATCATCTTTATCTTAATTGCAACCATACTATACCTTAAACGTCATAGAAACAATAATCCTGAAGAGGAAGCAATGGACCAAGAAGCTCCAAACGATAATGTTACATTATCATGGCCGTCACTTCATACTTAGGCGGGAGGAGTTATGAATCTTCATAAATATATATATATACAATATCAATGTAATCATAACCTTTTACTTAATGTTCATTATAAATAATATTACATTTCATTTAAATTTGATTGTCAGCACATAGTTGCTTTATTTTGAATTTGTAAATTAAAACCATTTAAATTCAGGTGTGAGAAGCCTTCTGCATTTCCGTTCTCACACCAAATAATAAATATGTATCTATAGTTTGTTCTCATTGTGCAGGTTATGAATTAAAATCTTGTTGCATTTGATTTTTGGACTTCAACAAATAAAGTTGTATATTTTTTTTAAAAACTTTCGTTGGTTGTTAACTTAATTCCTGCGTAATTTGACGCCGTGGTAATATCAACTGGCCAGCAAGATCATACGATTTGCCACCGCTGGACTGTTTTTAAGGGGCTCCGCAAAAGACGCTGTTTATGCAGATAAACTTTTAACTCTTGGGCATTTAAAAAACAACTTTCGTCAAATTGTGGCTGAGATTTACGTTTGCTTTTAAAACCGCAAAATGGATAAACCTTAGTTAAGTTATGATTACACAGTCAACGAAATCGGTCAATGCGTTGACTCTCTGACGTAAAAATGACGTCACAATCTGTCCCAAGAGTGTCACTTCGTGTGATTGTCAACGAAAACTGGTATCATTGCGTTGACGGGTACGATGACACTCTCGTTGAAATATCGGCGTTGATTTCAGCTGTCCAAAAGCGACCAGCGCTTTGGGATGGAGGATGCAGCGATTATAAGCTGGCTCACATAAAATGTAAGTGCTGGAAACAAGTTGCTGAGGAACTAGGGATCCAAAATGTCGATAGCTTTGAAGCTAGAAACAAATGGAACGCCCTTCGTTGCCTCTTCAGGGCAAATTTAGGCAAGATCCGAGCCAAAAAATCGGGCCAAGGCACTTCGGAAATAGCGACCGTGTCATGGGCTCATTTTTCCGAAATGATGTTCATTGAGTCTGCTGAAGTGTTTCAATCAGTAGAATCAGTTTCAACATTGCCCTTGGTAAGCTTATATTTTTTGTATAAATTCAATCGTAAAATATAAATACATATATTGTTTAACCCTAGAAAGATAACCTACGTCGAATCGACGTATAAATCATGTGTACCACTTATGGTCTACGAAATATGGTTATCTTTCTAGGGTTAAGGAGGGAGCCTACACGGATGTTTCAATTCTGCATGAATTGAATCAGCAATCCAGCTCCGAAAACGTCAAAGAAAATCTACCTCCGGCTGGAAACGTTGGAAGATGATGGGCGTGGGGACGATGAATTCAATGTCGGTGAATAAAAATAAATACATATTTTGTTCAAAAGTAAATTTAACTTTTTTTATTTGGTTCTTTTATTTAAAAGGTCGATGACCACTGTAAAAGCATATCCTAGGCCGCCTAATTAAAAATAAAAAATAAAAGTGTTTTTGTTTTAAAAGAGAACAAAACATTTTTAATATTATTGAAAGTGTTGAAACAAACATAATAATTATATATGGTATCGTATTGCCAAGGTAGTTCGCCTTCACACGTAAAATAATACATTAACTCTTTTTGTATATCTTTGGCATCTTCACATCGGTCCATCGCCCGCTCTAGTGAATACAGAGTTGACGTTGTTGATTCGGAACGCCACTCTCCAGGACTCGTTATATTTCTTTGTTCGTCCACTTGGTCAACTTGGAGATAGCTGATTGGGAAATTCTAAAAAGGTACTGCAAAGATCTGAAATTTTCGCCAGTGGCCAGGAATCGCAGTGTAAGGACCAATCGCACCTCGGCAGAAATGCTCGTCCGCATTTTTGTATTTTGTTTTTGTATGTGAGGCTTCACCAGCGCCAGCAAGTAATCAAACTGTCTTGCGCCCATGCGGAGGAAATTTCGATATAAAAGTTGGTTCCTCAGCGCGCAATTCGCGTAATAATTTTACACCAAATTCTTCTTTCTCCCGGACCTTCAACCAATTTTTTGTCCAAACCGAACGCTGTTTTCGTGAAGGCCTTGCACTGCGGATGTCGTCCTTGTGCTCATCGTGCCCTGCTTTTTAAAATGTATGCGGCCAAAACCGCTATCTCCATATTTCTTTTTGTCATTGCACTTAAGTTAAATATATCTACATAATTATGTGCATTAATAAACTCACAATATTTATTTTATTTCCTCAAAATAACTTTGACTTGTGCTGACGGCTTTTTTGCTTTGTGTCAAACCGTGTGATCATCAAAGTTTTGCGAGTCAATGCATTGACACTGATGAGTAAAAGTCAGGTTGACACACCTGTGCGTCAACGTAATTTGGGACAACATTGACCCAATCGTGTGATAGTCAATGTTTTAAGCATTGATACTGTAAACGTTGACGGTGAGATGACGGAGAAAATATGTATTTTTTGTGACGTCAGAGAGTCAACGCATTGACCGATTTCGTTGACTGTGTAATCATAGCTTTAGGCTACTTTTAGACGGTCAACTTAATTGGTCTACGCTTTGACTATATGACGTCAAAAATCTGTCCAAAATGTGTCACGACGTGTAATCGTCGAAGAAAAATGCTATCAACGCGTTCACGAGCACATTGACGCTCACGTTGACACACATTTTTCACTCTTTTCGTTTTTGGGATGGTCGGTCATCGCAATGACTGTGTCCCAACATTGACAGTGCAGAATTTTGTACCTAGTCAACGCAAATTGTTACTGTAATCTCCAAACAACGAACAATATAAAAATTATGTTGACAGATTGTTTTATAAATTAATTTTATAATACAGATGAGTTATTTTTTTTGTTTTCTTTTCCGCGTTTAGACAATCAGAACCATAAACCTTGAAAGAGCGATTGGTCGCATTCACAAAGCTAGTGGCTACTTAGTCAAGTGATTCTGATTGGCTAAATCTAAAAATTTCTGCTACAAAGTTAGTGGAGAATGATTTTGACGTTTCACAATCAGGTGCTCGGTAAGGACACAAGAATTCGAAATGAAATGAATCTTCCGGAATTTAAATACAAATATAAATCAATCATATTATATCTTCTATTTGGTTTTATTGAATTTAAAAAGAAAAAAAAACTATTTAAAGTTCTGAAAACACAAATGTTTCTTATTTTATATATTTGTATTTGTCATTAATATGATAGTTCCGGATTGACTAGCTTTGTAGTGCAATTTTGCATTCACAAAGCTAGTTATATTTTGACTACGTAGCCACTAGCTTTGTGAATGCGCCCATTGGCACTTTGGCAGTGTAGTGACAAACGAGTGCCATATGAGTTCCTTACCAAAGCCCCACAATCAGCAATAAATATATTAGCTAAACTATTCAATCGAATGCTTAATTGTGGGAAAGTGGAACCAGATTTCAAAAAAACTATTATTTTCCAAATTTACAAAAAAGGTGATCAGAACATCGTCCAAAACTATAGAGGGATATCGTTTATGGACACTATTGCAAAAAGCTTTGCTGGAGTTCTATTAAAAAACTACAGCAATGGGAAAAGGAATATAGTATCCTAAATGAGTTCCAAAATGGATTACGAGAAGGCTACAGCTGATAATCTGTTTAACCTCTTCAATATAATAAAACTTCAAATGAATGACAACAAGAAAGTTTACTGTTTCTTCATTGACTTTAAAGCGGTGTTTCACTATATCGCCCGAAGAGCACACTTATACAAACTGCAAATCTTAGGGATTTCTGAGAAACTCATCCAAATTATAAGAGATCTGTATGATAAAACAACAGCTGCGGTACGGGATGGGGAACAATTGTCAGACTGGCTGAGTCCACTATTTTTCGCACTCTTTATAAATGATATATGAGTTCATAGGAGGGGGTATTTCGCTGAATGGAATGCAAATTCAATTGCTAGTGTATGCAGGTGACATTGGGCGCATTCACAAAGCTAGTGGCTACGTAGTCGAAATTCAACTAGATTTGTGAATGCAAAACTTCACTACAAAGCTAGTCAATCCTGAGCTGTCATATTAATGACAGATGCAAAAGCAAACAAATGCAAAATCGGAAACATTTGAGAAAGTTTTGAGAATTTTAAACAATATTTTTAAATAAAATAAAAACAAATACAGCAAAATTAGATATAATGAGCGATTCGGAACGATGAAGTCATAGGTATGTAAAATAGTTTAATTGTGATCAATTTAAGAAACTTCATATATCTGCCAGAGCTGTGATTGTCGTAAAGATTGTTTCATTTTGAATTTTGTAATCTTTTGTAAATTTGTTCAAGAGCTGATTGTGAAACGTCAACTAACTTTTTAGCCGAAATTTGTACACTACGTCGGAAAGGAAATTTCAACTCCTTTTGCAGTTAGATTTAGCCAATCAGAATCCCTTGACTACGTAGCCACTAGCTTTGTGAATGCGATCATTGTGCTAATAGCTGATAAGCCAGACATACTACAAGGCATGATAAATAAGATGGCAGAACACTGTCAACGATGGAATAATGGTTATAAACCTGGAGAAATGGAAAGCGTTGGTATTTAGAAAAAGAGGTGGTAGACTTAGCCAACAAGAAAATTGGAAGCTCAACGGAGCAACCATTGAAGTTGTTAGCAAATACAATTACCTTAGTATATGGCTAACTTCCGGACTAGGTTTATCACTAATAAATATGTAAAACTAACTTCTAAGATCGATATCTTCAACGAGGTTACCAGGGCTATTCTCGGTTATGGAGCACAAGTATGGGGGGACTTACAACATGATGAAGTGGAAAAGATGCAAAGATACATCTACAAAAAAGTAATATGTCTGCAAATAACAGGTTACTAACATTTTTAGCCAAGCTGATAATTGAAAAGAAGAACTTTGTTTAAGCTGGTTGTGGATGGCATAGCCGCAGTTAAAATAATCGAGCGCGAGCACTTAGAGTCTCTGCAAAGAGCACAACAAACGAATACACACAACTTTTACCATTTGCTTCATTATACTGCTGGTGAAGTTTACGTTTCGGATGACTGGGATGTCTCCAAAAATTCGCTGGACACTGAAAGCAAGAGCAGGGCTCATTTGCTCAATAGAACACTTAGGACAGAAACTGAAAATGTAAACTGTACTCTCTGCAATTAAAACGAAGAAGTGACCCTTGCACATTTTGTGGGAACTTGCCCAATTTTAAGAAGTATTCGCCGAGAGACATTAGGAAGTGGTTCACTTGATATGAACACTATTATACATTTCTTAAATGGAATAAAGGATTGGAACTGCATTATCAAATACTTACAAATAGCACTGAATTATAGCCAACAACTCATAAATTTAACAGTTTAACAACTAGAATTTGAAACTGAACTGAACCAATTCATAAAAATATAGTTTAAGGATAATAACTTAAATAAAACCGGAAGGTACAAATATATAATTTACGATTTTTTTATTAGAATAGAGGCAGATGAATTCCTTAATTTACTTTTTATTAAGGAGCATTTAAATAGGACGCAAGCAAAGAGGGGTCCAAGTATGATCGTTATTATTATTTTTAACGTCAGATGGAATTAAATTTAAGACTAAAAAGAGTTATGTTCTTCTTTGAGGTATCAATATCAATATCAGTGTGGATCTTTAGTTTTAAGGTTTTAATAAATAATCTAACATTCAAACCAACTTTCATTATTTTTTTCATTTTTGGGAGGTGGTGGGAGTTCAACTTGAAAATAAAGCCTTGCATTTCACGGATTTATATGCTCTTACCCGGAGGGTGTCTTTCTTGCAATAGTTAAACTTTTGTGTATAGATACTGTGAACGTTGACAGAGAAAATTTTGATTGTTTGGTTGCATCAGAGGGTGAACGCGTTGACCGTGAAATTATAACTTTAAACCAGTTTTCAAAACAATACGAATTGTATTTATCAACAACATACTTAAATCTAAGGAATAAATCGAAATAACCCGATTTAATTGGAATTTTTATTTATGGCAATATTCCGAAAACATTCGGGATCATAAAACAAATCTACCAACATGCAGTTAGATGTAGTGTTGGCGCATTCCCTAGTACTCAGATAAAAAACATCCTGGCATTGGCCGGCTTCCCTACATATAAAAAACCTAACACTGAATGAAAAGAAATTATAAGACACCGACAGCCATCTTCACCATAATTCAATCTGGTTACTTTAAATTTCCTAAACAAGATTTGTTAAAACCAAAACATTCTACTTCTCTGGAACATCCTTGGATCGTCGACTCCAATTCCATTATAACAAACCTATATCGCAAGATTTTCTGACTATTTCATCTGAGCTAAAATCCAAAAACTGGAAATTCACTTTAACAGACGTACCCGAAACCTGCAATCACAAATGAAGATGGTAACACGGTACATTTTGGATTACTTCCACAAACAGCATCTATCCGACTTGGCCATACCTCTGCCACCCACCTCTACCTCCTCAAAAAAAGAACCTAATCCAGTTTGCAACAGAACTAATCCAATCATTGACAAAATTCTGAATGGAATCGATATCATCCCAAGTCTAAGATACCCAAGTTTGTCTAATATCAATGAGATCAATGCTATTCTTTTAGAAACTGAAGCCATTGTATAAATGTATGTAGGTATGTAAAATTAAGTATTATAGAGCGGTTTGCCTTTAAAGCTAGAAGCTCAACAATTTTATATTAGCTTGTGATTGATTACTTGTTAAATAAATATATAATAATAATAAATACAGACAATTTTTCGTTTTTGTTCTTCTTAGTTTTTGGTCGCTCATTTTGGCCAACTATTATTGTTTAGGCTTTAGGACATACGAAGTAAGTACTCCTTATTACCTACTTATTTGTAGGCCTCGTTTTTGCGAACTAAGATGACGAAGTGCTTTAGGTAATGCATTTCAATTTGTAAATTTGGAAAATAAATAGTTAAAAGACTTACCTTACTCACAAATAATTGTTAGGAGGATTTAAAGCGTAGGTACATATTTTTTTAACACACAAGTAGAATCACTGAATTTTATTAGATAAATATATTGTTTGATATATAAACAAAATGTTTCGAGCAAAATGTTTTAAAACAACAAAAATCATGCTGAATAGAAATGTTTCAAATCGGCAAAACAATTTACTACCGTTATCTTGTCTGCAACTTGTTGCGTTCACAAAAAATAAGCCAAACACTTTTCTTATAAAGAAAACCAAAGATTTAAAATACATATGTAAGTAATTTTACAAGTTTCCACATGTTAGACACAACAATTAATGAATTTGTCACATTATACATTTTAAAATATTAAATTTCAGCGTATTTTCAAATTTCTGTATTTTTAACAACTCCGAAGAAAACGAAAACGAAACTTTAGTTTAAAACATCGACTGAGTCTGAGGTGAATAACTGAGAAAAGAAGGGGTTGAGTTGAGCGGTATATGACAGCTACTAGCCTTTTCTCTCTCACACATTGAAGACAAACAATTGAAGCCTCTCAGTTCAGTGTTACCATGCATAACTAATAATGAATTAAATATTATGCTACATAGAATCCAGTCGACTTGGATTGAAATGTTGGAATAAAAGAACGAAAGGAATGGTTGTCTTAAAAACTGAAGTTTCCATATAAAATATAGATTTCTGGCAAAAATAAAACACTGTTTCAATGAAAAATTTGCTTACCTTTTTGAGGAGTTGATCTGTGTTTTTTAATTAATTTTCCACCTAATTTATAAATAAGCACATAATATTATTCATTTATAATCATAATATTGACACCCCTTTGATATAAAATTAAAACATTTTGAGCCACTTTCTGCTTTTCTCTTATGGATCTCCAATTTAAGATCTACGCTTTGACTACCAGGTGATTGACACTCAAGGCGGCAATTGAGTTGAAATGAGGTTACCGGGCCGTGTTTCAGAAATACTACATCAACTAAACAAGGAGTAATACTTTGAAAGGAGAGGAGATGCCCCATTTTTCTATGGAGCCTGGGCCTAGGTGAACTCGTATGAGACTAGTGTCAAATGATAGCTTACGTTCAGCCCCATGTATATGACAAGTTGTTTTAAAATTTCGAAGTGGGGATTTGAGATAATTGGAAGTGAAGTTGACCGTCGGAAATGTATAACTCAAAAAGTAAAGCACGTAGGATAATGATTTAGAATTTATATGAAAATCATACAAATATCTTTTATTTCATGTTATTTTTTTTTTCAAAATGTTTTTTAAAATAACATTTTTGATTTTGTTTATAATTAGGGAACACTAAAAGGGTTTTGTATACCTTTAATGTGCAAAAGATAGTGTGAGCATTAGGAAAAGAGGGAAGGGTTGGATAGAAGGTGTTGGTGTACATTGACTTTGAATTCCTGAAAATAGCAATGATAGGGAAGGATTGAGCGTGGCAAGGCATTCCACATTCGGGAAGTACGGCTAGTTCTCTGTACTTCATATTAGGGCCAAAGTTATTTTAACAGACTACACTCTAATGGAATAGCCAGTTGCATTCCTCCCCTTAACCAATTTAACCGTAATAAATTGTTTAAATGGAGGAATGCAACTGGCTATTTAACTAGAGCGTAGTACATTAAAATAACGGTAAAAGATGATAAGACAAGAAACTTAACGACGATGTTCGAGTGACGTAATCGAGTTGATGATGTTAATGCCACCAATCATTTTAAAAGCTCTTCTTTTAATACTGTCAGATAAAAATGAGTTACTGGAGCACCAGCACAGAGATGAAAGTTATACTCAAGTTTCGGAATATCTCGAAAAAAATCATTAATGACCTATGTTACCGCTCCTCTGAAAGTCTGAAACAGGGCCGTTGTTCTGTTGTATTTTACAACATTTCTTAATGTATTTTTTCGTTTGTTACGAGTTACTAAGTGCAAAAACTGGGGCCTATTTATGGGATTCGCGGCGAATCGTTTTGATAGCGAGTTTGCCATTTTTCAATTATTGCTTTCTTTGTTTCGAATTCGAGATGTTATAATGTTTATTGGCGAGTTGAAATCCGATAGCTTTTTAGTGGATTCACAGGCGAAAGAGTTCATTATCGTTTACTGTTCGATTTCGTGGATTCTTTCTTTATTGTAATTATATAAAAATGTGAGTTAGTTTTATTTTAATTTATGCACTATCCACAATTAAATATAAAATTTCGCATAAATCACCGCAAATTTCACAAATTCAATAGAAACAAGGAAAGCTGTCAAATCACTGGAATGTAGGAAGAAAAAGTCAAACCAAAAAAACTATTTTCGCTTCGCCGAGAGTTCGTTAATAAGGAAATACGACGCTAGTTGAATTTAAAAGGTCGAATTAAAAACGATCCACGGCGACGTCATAATCAGGCCTCTGAGTCGAAAATTTAAAACTAAAAGCCATTTCGCTGAAGTTAAATCAGGATTTAACTATATTAACTTCATTTTGCAAATATGTGAACGACGACGGTATAACTCTTCGAAAACAATATATGTATGTTAAAATATCTTAAAAATTATTTAATAATAGATTTCGATTATAAACACAAATAAAGTTTAATATAGATTGTAGATGACCCACTGAGACAAACAAAGTAGCTCTGAGATTTCAATTTTAAACTGCAATGGCCGGTATTTGAATGATATATATATAAATATGGGAGGTTTTTAAATAATTATAACATGGTATTTGGTGGTTAACATATATATCTGTGTTTTACTTACGATTTGGAATTATTTTAATAAATTAGGATAGATAAGTTTCTAAGCTATCTTTAAGGTCTTTCAGCTGCATAAACAAAATTTTATAGATTTATATCCGTAGAAGAGACACTTCATTTACTAAAATAACAGAAATTCGTCAATAGTGTTAATTTTACAGAACTCATATTATGTTACCTACAAGATTGTTGCCTTAAATTATTTTTCTATATATTTCTGTTCCACAAATGAAAAATACATAAAATGTATGTTTTGATTGTTTTTTTTTTTGTTTTGCTTAAAAAATGAATTTTTATTCCAGTATTACTGCTCATGGCTATGCAACTTCTTATTATCTACTCTCCGAGTTACACAACACCAATTTAATTTAAAAAATAAAAACTTTGCTCAAAGAGTATGTACATATATAATGTTGTATGTATGTATAATAAATAATAAGGAGCGATGAAAATTGTGACGTCAAATCGTGCTGCTTTTTTTTAAATTTAGTGAAATATTTAGTATTTCAAAATTTTTGGACACATTTTTTAAAAATGACAAAAATAACACAATGTACAAACAATTGGATTTAAGCAAGAAGAGCAGTCGAAAGATTCACCACTCTTTATTTAAACAAGAAGAAAAATACTCTTTGACTCTGTCATTTAATCATTCCTATTTTTATCCCCTCTCTTATGCCACGTAACTATATTCATCTCCTGAATTCGGAGTCCTCTCGATGTACTGCTTATCAATAAGAGATTCGATGCACTTTTTAATCATTGAAATACTGGGCGTGAAACTAACTTTTGATTGCGATAAAATCTAAACAAAAAAGTTTATTTCAATTACAACAGAGAAAAATACGAATTATTTTTTACCTCTTGAATCAGCGCATTGTGCCTTAACACTTTTCTCGATTTCATTATTCTCACAATAGCTGCTTGCAAATAGAGTTTTCGATCTTCATCAACCGCACTCAATGTATGTTCAACCTTGACAAATGTCGAAAAATTTATTTTATAAGTTTTTTGTTTGTTCGTTCTGTTTAACTAAATTAAGCCTACCTCTTGTGGTGTTTCTCGTTGCATTGCAGCAGTTATCTTGAACTTTGTCCTCTTGTTGGTGTATTCAAAATTCAATTCTATTTTGGTTTCACCTTCTAAACTCTCTGAACTTGCCAACAACAGTTTCGATTCAATCAATGATTGCATGTGTTTTTGGAAAGTTTCATTATTTAATTGTAAAGTTGTTTGAATTTCTTTGCAAGTTAGTGAATCACATGTTTCGAAGAGTAATAACATTGCCATTTGATAGGTTTGCATCGTTACGATGTAGGTTTTTTTCAAGAAACCAATTTTGAGCTCACCATGACATAGATGATGTAACCAAGTTAATTTGCGACCACTAAATGATGTATGGTAGAAGTTTTCAAACTAAAACAGATGCAATTATAGTTTTTTCTTTTCTTTTTCTTGAACACACTTCTATCGTAATAACTTACCATTCTTATTGATTTTTCGAATTCTTGTGGTACAGCAAACGGTATAACGACTTGGGTTGGCCCCAGAGGCCATGCACCAGCTTGTAGAACTTTTATTGACAAATTAATTCCTTTATTGATTTGAAGAAACAAATAAAACAAAACAAGTTAAAATGAATAATCTGAATAATGTGTAGTTCCACGCTTCACGCTTCACACTCACCTAAATCTGTATTCTCTTTCTTTAAGTGACTATTGAACTTGTTGTTTAAATCAGCAGATAATGAGATATCAGTGAACATTCGGTGCAGTTTATTGGTAAATTCGTAACCACATGCTTGCTGTTAAGAGCAATGAAATACAAGTTTTTAATTCGAACAATTAAATCTAAGACACAACCTTACCTTAAGCCTATTTATCATTGCTTCTTCGGCGTCCATGCTTTGCGACTGCTCATGGATTAATCTTTAAAACACAATATTCAAGTAAACCACAAAAGTATAGACAATTTTTATCCAAAGTTATGTACCCACCTCTTGGCCAGCATTCGACTATAGAACTTCTGATAGACATCCTTGTCTTCGATATATTTAAAAATTGTGATGTTATTAGTGAGCTTTGCATCTACTTCTGTTTCAGATGTTTTGGATTTTTTCAGCAATGTATCGCAATATTTTGCAACCAATTCAGCACTTCGACATTGCTGTCTATCATTGGGTCGTCGATTAATTACACTAGCGCACGCCTTATCCAATGCACTTAAAAACAGAGAATCATTCTCAAAAACATCTGCGATCAATTCTTGGTATTTCTGATGAACTTTAAGCATGTTTTCGACAAATTGAATATGCATATTTTCTCCCTTGAGAGTAGAAATTGTTTCGATTCCTTCGTTTTTAATGTGATCCAAGAATGTTTGTATCAAAAGACCTTTTAGACGATCAGGAATCGGTTTGAGCACGATGTACATATTGCGTAAGTCTTTGCGTTTCTCTTGCGAAACCATTTCTTTGCATTCGGAATAGAGAAAATCTAGACGGTCATTAATGAAGCCCTCCTCACACTGTTTACGTAGTTTAGCCAAAGAACTAAAATCAAAATATTATAAGATAAGAAGAAACAAAATAATGTATTTATTGCATTTGTAAACTTCACCTATTGTGCAAGAATTTCTGAGCCCTTTTATTTTCATCGTCGAGTATTTTAATAACCTCTTCCATGTATTCACTAACCGAACATCTTTGCAATAGCTTAGATGCTTCACTACTGTAATATTGTGCGCTAGCTTCTAGCATTGGGGTTTCGAATAAATCTTGATATAGTTTCAATGAACCTGTTTTCTTATAATCTTGGACTTGAACAAAACTCAAAATAACTCCATTGATAATTTTAACACGTTGTGAATTTATTTCCGGACTCCCACAGCGATCGGCTTTTATTCCTTCTAAAATGTGTTCAACGAGCTGTTTTCCTAAATTCTCAACCATATAGATACGCCAAATATCAAGACCTGAATTTTAGTATAGATGTAGAAAAAAAATTGGTTAATTTTTTTCAAGGGATTATTTACTATTTCAATTTACCTAGTTCACCAATTTCCTTGAGATCATGAGTCTCAGGGCAAATTTTACAATATGTAATATCTGCGTCCGAGAGTTTTTGTTTCTTTATATGCTGCTGATTAAGGTATCTGAAAATAAAGATGATAAACGAGGAATTAAAGGAGGGACGCTTTTCAAAATTT
Organism: Eupeodes corollae; assembly: GCF_945859685.1. NCBI lineage: Eukaryota > Metazoa > Arthropoda > Insecta > Diptera > Syrphidae > Eupeodes > Eupeodes corollae. The sequence goes on along the minus strand of NC_079147.1, from coordinate 201,798,459 downwards.
GACTCCCATGTTTTATCGATTTTTTACTACCAGAAGTTTTTTCCAAAAAGAGTTCTTAACAAAAACAAAAATAAGCAACCTCGAAAATGGTGCTTAAATATATCAGAACATTCGAAATAAGTTTTATACATATTTTAAGAACTTTATCTATTTGATGATCATACGGATCGATGGTTGCAATATTTACATAAAATATAAACAATAAAAGGGATATCAAAAATTTGAGTATCCGAGTTATGGCCAATCTCAATCATCGCATTTAAATATTCGACCTTTAACATTATCCGTTAATTATTGCTTCAAATTTTTCAGGGTCATAGAATTGTTCTAATCTGATTCAAAAAATTATAGCAAATGGGGGTTAAATTTAAAGGGCTAATGTTTAATGTGAACCACACCTAAGTGTCAAGTTTTTTTTGCATTTCATTTGACATTTCTCAATTTCAGACTACCTTAATTTGAACCATTGAAAGATACATAATACAACAAAGCGTTTATTATAAAAATGGGCGATCAACGCATATCGTACACCTTGTAATTTTGAAATTTGAGCAAACCGTGTCTGTAGGAGATATGAAAGCATAAGTTTATTTACCAATACAGCTCGTACTACAGAAAATAATGATGACTGCACGTCAACTACAACACGTTATTACAACACACGCTTACAAGGCGAAATTGACTAAAAAGCTAAAGCATCTTACCCATTTCAATCGTCGTCAGAATGGTTGTCAGAAATGGCAACTCTGGATGATCAATTTCCGAAGAAAATCCTATCAGTGATGAAGAACATTTTTACTTCAGTAGATTCGTCAATAAGCAAAATTGACGCATTTTGGCGAATGATAATCCAAGAGTGATTGCCGAAAAAACCAAAGCACCCAGAAAGAGTGAATGTTTGGTACGGTTTATGGGCGGGCATATTTTTCCAAATCGAGGCCGGTCAGGCAGGTACTGTGAACGACGTTCGCTATCATGACATAATAACGAACTTTTTATGGCCCTAAATAGTAGATATGGATGTGAACGATGCCAAACAGCTAACTTAGGCCATTTGAAAGAAAAGGGTAAGACGTAAGCCAGATACAATTTAAGAGCTAAAGGATGAGATAAACGGCATAAAACCTTAATTATGCCTCAAAGAGATCTCGGCGGACATTTGATCAATATTCTGTTCCATTCCAATGTTATCTTATTAAAAAAGAAATGACAATAATTTCCTAAAAAATATGTGGTTTATTCAAAATCTACAACGGCCCTTAAAATTTAACCAACCTTTAAAAGAATGTTGTGCACCATTTTTTCAACGATATACATACATATACATATGTACTACCTTAAACTATCGAGAAATTTTAATAGTCAAATAGAAAACTTTAATTCTAAGTACCTTACAATTTTCGATAAAGTATTCTTGGTGAACTTTTAGTGAAATTTTAAGATCGTGCTCCTTATTTTGGGGCTTATTTTAATTTAAATTAATATTTTAATAAATTCAGATATTTTAAAATAAAATACTTACAAATATAAACAATCTAAATAGAAAATCCCTTTGCTATACTGCGACCATGCATCATAGTAACGTTGCAACAAATCCGGGACATTTTTGTCAGCTTGCGATGGAGTAGAATTAGTTGGGGCTACTTTAGTGACAAGCATATTTTGAACATGATTCTCTAAGAATTGTTTTGTCTCAAAATATAATTTCTCAGCTAAAGGCTCTGGATGTGCTACACACAAGGAATACACATCACTTCAAGGACCACAAAAGAGAGAAAGATATTATTTTAATCATATTCTTTTGTTGTGTATTTCTTGAGAAAACTCACCTGAATCTATTGTTCCAGACATCACGTTTAACATTACCCAGAGTAATTACCGCCTCGACAGTTTCACGCAAATCATGCCAAACAGTATTAAAATTCACAACTTTCGGCTTTAAAGACATCTTCCCAAGCTAAAAGCAATCCTTATCAACAACAAGAAACAAAAGAAATAAAATAACTTTATTGTAACAAAATGATAAATAAATTTATAGCACAAGGTGTTATGACTTTATGGGTCTATTTTTAATTAATTTTGTTGTAGGTTTTTTCAACAAAAAGAAAAGAATTGCATTTGGCTTTTATTTTGTGTGTTTTCATTTTGCCGCAACGCACAATTTTTATTTTTGTAAATAAAGAATTCACACATTTCTGCATGTTCAGATTTGCTTTGTTTGAAAAACTCATAAATGGAAGAAACTAATAAAAATATTTTCTTAGTTGAATTCTTGAGCAAATCGCAGTTCATATAGGAAAAAGTTCATTGAGACTTCTCGTGAGACGAGACGACACACACACTGATTGGTCTTGATTGGGGCAAATCGAGGACACGCATTGAAATGGTGATAGTTTTTTTTTCACTTTTAAGTTGCAATTAATGCCACAAAGTAAAATTTAATTTTATTATCGATAAACAAATAAATGAAGTTTAATATTTTTGAAAACGCAAATACCTTTAAGATTATTAAAAATAAATTGTAAAATTGATTTTTTGCATATAATTTATTTTACAGCTTATGTCAAAGTTTGTTGTTTTTGTTTTCGAAGTGACGTTTAAGCTGTCATGTGGCGGACAGGCGATTAACAGACCTATTCAGCATTTTTGTCCGCCATCTGGATATCAATATTAGCATGTCGTTTTGTAATTTGAAGTTTAAAAAACCTTCAGAGTAAATTATAAAATTAAAAAGAACTCTAAAGCATTTCAAAAACGATTTTTCAGGTTTCGTTTGTTATTACGAATGTAGCGGTAGAATACGATACTGCCTGCATCAGTATTTAAGGCAGCGTTCTATTTACATAAAGTTGAATTTTCCTTTTATGTGGTTGGTTGATTTTAAACAAATAAAACACAATTAGTTGCCAGAAAATTGGCAGACAATTACCTGTTATAGAGTTGGAATGATTTGGCAAACAACCAAACTGGTAAACTCATTGGAAAACAAATTTCTATGCAGAAAGTATGAACATGTATTTTTAAAGTGAAATAACAGGTCGTGCAAAAACATTTATAAATAAATAAATTGGGTGGCGCAACAGTCCGTTGTGAACCAGGGCCTAGTGACCTACAACTCTCAACCATTCCTGTGTGCTAGCACTGTTGTCAGGAATGGAAGGGACCTACAATCTTAGGCCGAATCCAAACGGCTAATTTGAGAAAGCACTTGACAAGAATTACTCTTGAAGGATTTGTCAATTCCTCGCAAGAGGTAGTTCCAGCAAAAATTATTTTTTTTTAACCCAAGACCCCTTGCATAACAGTCCAAACCACTTTTTTTTTAAATTCATTTTTAAAAACTTACAACTAACTTAATGGTCCCATACGGACACTCTGAGCTAAACTATAACACTAATTACTAATGCCTTTCGCCTTAAGATCTATTTTACTTTAACTTAAACTACCTATTCTACCTATAAACTACTTAAAACTAGAACAACCACAGCAGCAAATCTAACTATCTAACATTTTAGTTTTTCATATTTTGTTGTCTTTTTTTTTATTTTCATTTATTTGTTTTTAATTTTTTTTTTTTTATTTTTTTGTTTTTTTTTTTTTTTCGTGCCACCATGCCTATTCTACTTAAAACTAAACCCTAATACTATTAAACAAGTATCCCGACTACCCACTATCAAGTCCCGATTGAAGCCACCAAAACTGGTTCTCCTGCTTCACCCTATCAATTCGGTCCCGTTCGGAAACAGCCCTACTGAACCGAAGGAGCTCTGCTCCGCCTTGTGCCATGACGTCGCGATTGTACAGGAGTCGCATATCCAAGGTTCTTCGTCTGACGTGGTAGATTAACGGAACTGCCAATCTATCCTGTATCAGACCGCATTTGTCTAAAAAGAGGAATGCCTCTGGTGGAATGGCTCAAGCGTGCACTCTCAAAATACTCGTCGTTCGGATAGAACGCTCCGAAAATTAAATTGTTGCTCGAAGACATAGCTCTTGCCATGTGACCTCGAACGAGTTTTATCACGAAATTGTCAATTCTGTTGATTCGAGCCCCGTTGTATAGGACCTCGTTGGAAAAGTAATGCACATAAGAAGACTCGGCTGTTCGATATAAGCCGGTACAGCGTCGTAAACACTGCCGCTCAAACACCCGAAACTTCTCCATCTGGGAAGGGGCAACGTTGAACCACACAGGACAACCATAAACGATCATTGGCCGTATGAGGACCATGTAGCAAATTACCTTCACTCTGGGGTCAAGCCGACTGCTAAAAAACAGCCGTTTCGTCAGAGCGAAAGCTCCTCTGGCCCTGGTCAGAGCAGCATTTAAATGTCTGTCGAAATATAAATACTGATCTAACCAGATACCGAGGTACTTCACTACACTTTTGCTCGCTAATGGCTGCCCGCGAAGATCAACGATGACCATCTTGCACCAATTCTTACACGTATCCCTCGTGGCCCCAGCCAACGGAGTCCGGAACAGAATTGTCTCCGACTTCTGGACATTTATTTTCAGTTTGCAGTCGTAGCAATATCGCTGAATCTTGTCGAAATCACGCTGCAAGAGAATTCCAATAACCTCAACCTTTCGGGCCGTTCTGTATGCAATTAGAGCTTCGGCGTACGCAATTGCCTTTGTAAGACTACCTATTAGATCGCTAATGTAAATACTGAAGAGAATCGGCGAATTCACCGCTCAATGTTGAAGACCATTTTTAATTGAGAATGTTGTGGTAGAAGTTACATTGCCACTTTTGACAACAAACTTTCTACCGTTAAGCATATCATAAAGTATATACAACAATGGCTTGCTTACGCCAAGCCTGCTCAGTTTTAGGTCAAGACCCTCTAACCATACGGTGTCAAAGGCCTTTTCCAAATCAACCAGAACAGCACCCGTGCATTGTTGTTTTGATTTATTCCATTGGATATCAGAAACGAGTTTAGACGCAGCATGAATTGTGTTATGACCCGCCTTGAACCCGAACTTTTTATCCGGGATTATTTTGTTGTCTGCAGCCCACTTAGTCAGAGCCCTATTTATGATCTTTTCGAAAACTTTGCTGATGCTCGGAAGAAGACTTATCGACCGAAGATTTGACGGGTTGGAGTTGTCCTTTCCCTTTTTCGGGAGAGGGTGAACCACAGCGGTCTTCCAATGACTTTTTATTTTTTATTGAGTTGAAGATGAGCTGAAGCTCAACCTTCGTCACTAACAAGGGACCTGGTCCCTTTTGTTCGGCGATTATGGCATTGGCCAAGGAATCGTCAATGAACCGCATGAAACCGCGGTTCTCAGATCGCCAACGTGTGATATCATTACGGAGGTAAAAGTGATTAAGTAGGGCTCTGTTTTCCAGGTCGTGGTTGGGGCGAATGCTGACATTCACCTTGTACACTTGCTGGAAAGCAGCTCCCACCGCCTCCACTTTTTCCTTCGGATCTTCAATTATGTAAAAGTCATCGTCAAAGATGGCTTCCTCTGGATCTATTTGCGCTGTCCTGAGTACGTCTCTGTTCTCTTCAGTTCTTTGGAGTTTAAGACACGGAAGGTCATTATCGTTTTTTTTCCTGAATATCTTGTTGATTTTGGGGAACATTCTAGGGTCACTCGAATTAACTGAACGGATCTTGCGGTACCAGTACTTGTTGTCAGTAAGCCTTAATCAACAGATTGACATTTTTTATTGACGATTTCAGTGTCCTAACCTCCAAGTCGCGTGGGTCTATAAGTCGTCTGTGCAAGTTTTTGAGTCTTGTCAGTAAGCCACTCTTGTGCCTAAGTAGTGCGTCAATTGTCGCGTTTCTGTAAGCGTCCATTTGGTCCCGTTCCTTGTACTTTGGGATTGTCCGTTCCATCGTTCGTTTTATTGTTTCGTCCATCTGTTGTAAGTGTTGGTCAATTTCTGTATTTGTCAGGTTTCTGTTGTTTGGTGGGGCTACGTCACTCGAACGAAGTTCTCTCGCTAAGGCGTTGGTGAAACGAGGCCAACGCATCTTACTGTAATTGTAGAAATGCTGCATTACAGTGGCCAGTCCGCAGTGATCACTGTCGTACTCGATTGTTTGTAAGCAGTTTCGCGGGTGATTACCCACTTCGTCTGTAACTGTCAGTCTGGTGTCGTACAGCAAAAGATCCAGAAAGGAGCCGCTTCTTGGATACGATGGCCTTTCAGTAGCCAGCAGGTCGACGCCATATTCAACGCTGTAAAGATTCATCAAATTAAAAAGATGATTACCTCTGGGATTACTATGTTGATTTCCCCAATCTTCATGTTTTGCGTTCAAATCACCGGCCAAGATGAAATAGTTTTCTTCCAAGCTCAGTTTAAGTTCCCTAAAAACAATTTCGAGTTCTGATGCAAAGTAAGTGACCTGCGGAGCTCCAGCCGCATAAGCCGCAATCATACATACATCTGCTTCCCTTGAGAGAGAGAGATGCATACAACGCAAACTTCTAGCGTCTTGAGCTTTCGCAATTCATTGTTGTATATGACTTTATAATTAATTCCTTTTCGTATAAAGAGAGCGACACCGCTCCCTTGAGTGGAATCGGGCCGGTCTCTTCTTACGATATTGTAATTTTTATGAGTCAATTTGTGTTTATGGTTTAGCTTAGTTTCGTTAGCCATAAACACATCGGGACTGTAGACTTTCAACAATTGGAACATATTGGCTCTTCGTTCAATCCTAATCAGTGAATTTACATTCACAGCTAGGACTTTTAGGCGCGTCTCCGGCAGCGCGCCCATTATGGTCTAAATTGCGCCAGGCCAGGCAACCAAAGTGGTCCAAACCACTAACCATCATGCTACGGTACATTTATAAAATATAAAAATGTGAAACAATAATGAAGCATGCAATAAGGACTATCTTGTAAAATAAGTTCGTGAGTTTCGTTATTTTGCCAAATGTTGACTTCTTATTTCTTTCGTAGTTTTCAAATTCTTTTAAAATCCTCTAAACTTTTGTTGTTATTTCCTGCTCAAAAACTTTCTGCAAAACGTCAAAATAAAACGCAAATAGTTCAGTGCGACTGCTTATCATGATTTGTAAATTAATGAATAAATCACGTAGGTGGGAATATAGTAAAAGATAAAACATGTGTGATTTTTTTTGTATTATATTATTATTTAATTTTGAATCTTTGAGTTTTTACCGAGCAGCTGATTGTGAAACGTCAAAATCAGTGTGCAATTACTTTGAAGTTACAAACTTTACACTACGTCGGAGGGGAAATTTCGAGTAATTTTGTAGTTACATTAAGCCAATCAGCATGGTTAATGGAAAATTGTTTAAAATATTTAGCGAAAAATGTTCCAATATTGCAAAATCTTCCAATCGGGTATACTTAGCTTAAAGTTATTACCTTTCACTGAAGTGGAACAGGCGTTTACATATTTATTTTATTTTACTGTAGCATTAACTCCTTTTTATACAAAACGAGAAAAAAATAACAATTCTAATAATTTACTTACAATTATTGTTTATTACATTTTTACAAACTTGTTGGCAAATCTACTTCTAATTCAGTAAGATACTGCAGAATCTTCAATTTAGCCAATGCTTTCTTACCCTGTGGCAGACGTTGAAAATATCCAACTAGCGACAAAGCAAAATGCTTATCTTCTTCGTAGGTATCATAATTATTACAAGTTGTCAATGAATGATTTTTATTAATTTCACTGTTGGGTGTTCCCACCATTACCACCGGTACCGGTGGTGGTATTTCGAGGGTTTCATTTGGACGTTTCCTCTTAGTTGGTAACACATATGCTGTGGGTTCTTCATCTTCATCAAGTGTCTCTATATTTTCCACTCCGTTTTCCCCCTCAAGTTCAATTGTCGAGGAATCTACTTGGTTATTATTACTATTTTCTTCAAGGTATATTTCCATTGATTCTCCTTGATGTTGTTTTTCATTTGTTTTTGTTGATGTGGATTCTTGATCTTCCTCCTGTACAAGAATTCTAGTAGTTGAAGGTTCTTCACTAGCATCATCATATAATTCTAACAAACGATATGGATTACTGCTACTACTTTCCTCTGCAGGGGTGTCCACCTCGTCAGCATCAACTGTTGTAGAGCTCTCTAGTTCTTCGAAGAGACTTTGATAATCAGTGTTGTCTTCGAGACATTCTATAAGTTCTGTGTTTGTTTTCTGGATAATCTTTTGGTGATGAATCGTATCAACTATTGGCCTCAAAGGAATACTTTTGTTCTTTATTAAAAATTTACTTCCGAACTCATTGGATTCGACATGCACGTTGGTCTCATCTGCGGCTGGTTTTAAGGCATCTCTCAACGACACATGTTCGATAGGAACGGCATCTCTCCTCAATAGTTTTCTATTAAATTGATTATTTATGTCACATTCTCGGAAATGATTTTCACAAAAAAATCTTTGAGCCTTCTCGCTTATTTTCAAAAGTGATTTATTTCCCGAATTCCTGATCCAAGTACTTCGTCGGTCATCGGTTGGTAATCGAAAAAATGCAATTCTACTACATGGATACTTTACTGATAGGCAATCTTGATAAACACACATTAAGGACATATTTGTTCTAGTTTAGTTATTAAATTTTAATTTTTTATGAAACATAAACAAAGACAAATATTTAGTAAATTTAGTTTTATGTTTGTTTATTTATAATTTGTATTCTTGTCGTATGCTATGAATTGCGGTCTGCATCTGTAGTTGTCAGTTGACGTTGACAGCTGTTCGGTTTTGACATTTACACATGAAATTTACGGAGTGGCCTATTCAAAATGACATGTTTAGGATGTGTCTACACTATTTTTTTTATTTTATGTATAATTTTTGCTCATGATTATCGTTTTTTGCTTCATTTCGGTGAAAGTTTGACATACAAATATCAACCAGCAAACTGTCGTTTTAAATCATCTTTTGATAGTTAAAAAAGGGAAAAATTATAAAAAGAAAAAACAATTTTTACTTTTTTAGATCTAGTTCTTTTTTATTTTGTTTCATTTTTATTACTATTTATTATATGTTTGTAGTAGCTTAATGTTTGCAACAATTTCTATATTGAAGATATGAAGATATAACTAAGCAACAACAGAGACGCAAATGGCATTGCATATTAATAGCAAAACCAAAATCACATTATATATTTTTCCTTTCTTATTTAAACTAATTTGTGTATTAGAAATGACTTGTTACATTGTACTTAAAAGATAAAATGCTTTTGTTTTCTTGTTTTTTAACTTACATGCAGAGCTCTTAAAAATTATATTGTTATATAAATATTAGAGAGAGAGAGAGAAAGTTTGTAAGAGGTACAGTATTTATTTATTCACAATTTTCGAAAAAGTTTCGAAAAATACTTAATTATTTAGCAGCTAAATGTTGATGTTTTTAATATTATTCATTATAGTAATTCTATTAGCAAATTTAAATAGAGAGGACAGTTTTTATTTTTAAGTTTGTTTTATTTACGTTGATATTTGTTCTTTATTTTAAATATTTTTATTTATTTTTAAATATAATGATTTGGTTTTGTGATTTATTTACAGAGCTTATCAATAATTTCTAAAATACTTTGTGTTTGAGAGTTTATTATAGTTTTTATAAAACAAGTTAGATTTTCTGAATTTATTATAGAATGGGAACTTTTGGGTGTAAAATGTCTCTTTGAACTTTTTCTATATATCGACTTTTTATTGTAAGATCAGCAGATTTGACATAATTTTTGAAATTGAAAATGATTTTATGGGAAATTTCATTCATGATAGCTCCCAATACAATAATCTATAGTAATATTGAACTAAAAATAATAAAAATATGTCTTAAAGGAACTTCATTTTTAAGATAAAGTGGTAGATAAAAATAAAGAGAAATTACTTATCGCACATTTTTTGATTGGGGTTTGCATTTTAATATAACTTTTTAGAGTTTAAATTGTTACATACAAAACTTTTTAGATTTAAAATTATAAAATGATTGCAAAAGCTAGCTGAAAATATTGAACCTCTTTTTTCTTTAATTAGGTGTGGAGCTTACTTTTTTTCGTCTCTGTCCTCTCTACGCACAAATTAAGTTATTTTGCTTCTCTCTAAATTTTAAGGTTCTTGCAAATACTTTCGGTGGTGTTTTATCTCTTCTAAGTTATTTTCTATAGTTTTGTTTTATTTGTTTAGTACTCGTATAATTGCTTTTTGATAACAATTTTCAATGTCTTATAAGTTAGATAAATACTATTAATACTGTAGAAATAAAAACTATAGAAAAATGTAAACATTTTGTTTTTGAACTCCTAAGAAAAACACACTTTGGATTGTCCAATTTGGGCTCAAGTCGTTCCTAATTTATAGAGATTTTTTAAATAGACTAGATAGAAAATAGACAACAAAATTTTTATATATTGCTAACCTCATATATATTTCTATATACATACATATATGAGGTTCATTCATTGAGTTTTGTATTGTTTTTATAAAACCTCGCAATTTATTTGTTAGTGTAAACTTTCTCTTCTTTAAAACAAGTGAAATGTATAAAATTAGAAAACTGATTCTTTTGAAAATCCTTATGGAGAAAGTTTATATATAAGTAGTTCCTTATATCTTATGTGTCTTGGTGTTTATAACTAATACTATTTGTTTGCTTCTTTGTCTTTATACTTAAACGTATGCTTAAAAATTAATTAACGGAATTATTACTTGCTATTAATGAGTCCTTTTCGCTAAATTCACTAGGTGCTACGTTAATGTTGTTTAGAAGTGGTGTTTTGCTGTCAGCTTCGGTCTCGTTTTGAGGGACTTCTTCGATTGGTTCGATAGCTTTTGTATCCAATGAAGAAATTGCAGCTGGTTTGGAGGAAGAAGATCGACCCTTTAAAAAGAAAAAAGAATTAAATATTTGAGAAATGCAAGTACTATACTGCTTAAAATAAATACCGTAAGATAATAAGTCATAAGCTGTCCTTTTCCTTTGACTGACACCAAGCCTCGTTGCTCAAATGTGTATCCAAACTCCTTTAAAATGTTACAGGTTTCCTCGGTTACCTTAATTTTATGTAAATACATTTTTTATATTACCATTATCTTGTACTTAATATAGTAAAAGTATTAATTCAAAACTAACCTGAATATTACCAGCTTTTCCAGTACTTTCCATCCTCGATGCAACATTGACAGTATTTCCCCATATATCATAATGAGGTTTACGTGCTCCAATTACCCCAGCCGTAATCGGACCGTGATTGATACCCATTTTAAGGACGAAGTGATTAAAAGACTGTTCATTGATTCCTTGTAGTGCCTTCTTCAATTCAAATGCAAACTCAACCAATACCGATAAATGTAACCAACGTTCTAAAATCGAATCACCTGGATCAGTTTTCCGTGCAATATTAATGCCACTCGCACCCATGTACGTCGATCCGATTGTCTTGATTTTTATAATATCCTGGAATTGTGGCAATTCTAAAAGCTGTTAAATATTAAAATGAATGTTAACATTATCTGTCAGCATAGATGTATAATAATTGTAATTTCACTTTACCGCATCAAAATCGGATATGACTTCGTTTAGAAAACGCAAGCATTCAAGCCCCTGATTGTTAACTGATTCCTCGGAGTAAAAATCTAGATGCAAAAGGATAAAGTTAAAGACTTTATATTTGCTTTCAAAAATTATAAGATTATACTTTTCTACATATCAGCAAAATCTATCAGAAAAATGTTTGTCTTACGGTTTTTAACACTTCAGACCTTTATTTTCATCAGAGGATAAATTCTAATATGAAGCATTTTTTCAAAAAGAAACAATGTCTTTGAAGCTGATTTTATTTCGTAAATAAATTTTAAGAATTTTAATGATGATACTTAATTTACACTGACTGCAAAACGTTAGTAAACTTCCATTTCGTTTTACTGATGGCGTTTCAATTTTACTGTGCTAATGGCATCAGTAAACAAAAATTATGGATGAAATGAGCAGCAAAAGGGAGGTGCGAAGCTTTAAACGCTCACCATAAAACATTTCAGATCCTTAATGTTCCACTGCTGATGAATTTCACTGACATCTACATATGTATATTCGGCCTCTAACGACAAACAATATAATATGATTTGTATAAAATGTAAGGTGTAATTCTGTTTTCCATTGAAATGACTTTTGTAATGCTCTAAAATTTGTATGATTTTCAATTTTTATTCCAAAGATCTGTCAGTTTTGTTCTGACAGAACTTTGTCCTAAATAGAGCAGAACTTTACAGTACTGAATCGCAGAGAAAAGTAAAAGACCAAATACCAAAATTATTAGGTACAAGGGGCCGGTTATAGCTATCAGTAAAATCCATCAGTAAAATTTGAAACTGGGGGAACCTGAAATGCTTTACTGATAAACGTTTATAGCAATCAGTAAATTTACGTCATTAAATGTTGTTTTCTTTGGATCATAACATCGAACTTCGCGCCTCAGACAATTTTTTTACTGTTGCTTTCATAAGTAATTTTTTTAATGATGTGAAAGGAACAGTAAAAAACTGGAAATGGTTTTTTTTCCGACTTGAATTTTCATCATTAAAAAATTAAAATGGATCTATACATTAAATAAAACTTTAAATGCATTGTTTCTTTTTGAAAAAGATACTTGAATATAGGATTCATCTCATTGCATCAAACCTTTTGCTATAAATAAATTTGTAACATGTTCAAACACTAAAAACTAACATTTTTAGCATCTTGCACGAGCTACGAACTACGAACTGCGAACTGTGGATATTCGCATATTTTGAATTTTGTTTCACATGAGCTTTATTTCTATTCGCAGACAGTGACGAATTGTCAATTTATAATTACCATTTTTCAACAAACTAAACAAGAGTGGTATAATTTTGAGGTTAATCTGACCGCAAACAGTTTATTCGTTGCACTTGCAGTGTTGATGGTATGTGGAACGTTCGACAATTCGTAGCAACCACACTGCAATTCGTTACTACAAAATTGTTTTTACGAAATTGTCTTGTTTAATAGAACAAAATGCAAATTTGTGTATCCTAACATAAGTATCAATTGGTTTATTATAATTTAAATGTGTTTTTGTTTGAAATTGACTTTTTGAAATGTGTAAAATCACGTTTGTTCGTCCTCGTTCATTCGTTGTTCGCTCTCATGTGCGATGGATTTTACTGATAGCTATAACCGGTCCCTAATACACAAACTGAGGACATAAATAAAAACTGTGTGGTATAAAATAAAATCATAATGTATGATGTAGATATCAACATGACAGTAAATTGTTCCTTACCTGCAAAGTTTGGCATACTGGCAAACATAACACCCACTTCTGAATAACTTTGTGAGTAAAGTTCGTCATAAGACCGTTTTTTATTTCTCATAAAATGTTCGGCTACATGAACAGGCAGGACATTATAAACTAGAGCCTCATTTCTTTTGCTCATATCAGTTGCCATTTCTTTTTGTTCAGCTACTTCTGTTTTCCATTTGAATATCACTCTATCCTCACGATCCATCTGAGAACAAATTTTGATAATTTTTGTTCAATTTAATGAAGTTTTCTACAATGTTTAGATGATTTATAATATTTTTGAGAATTAAGGTACATGACTCAAAAAAGCATGGGTTTTTTGAATTGAGCATTTTTAATATTTGTTGAAAAACTTTAAATCAAAATGCCCTAAGAACCCAAATTAATTTGAATTTGTAAAAGTGGCTCCGGGGGTGACTGAAAACAATTTAGATTCTCATCGTTACCGAGAAACTCGGATCAACTTTCAAAAACTTTTGGTTCCCGTTAACACCGACAGCGAGCCCTAATTAAAAGTTAACATAAACGAATTCCTGCGGTCAGCTATACTTAAACTGCGTGTTTATGCATATCTTTCACCCTCTGTGATAGAGTTAATGATTTATAGAGTCTTTCTTTTTAAATACTTACGTGTCTGGCCAAAAGTGACAATGCGATGGCAGCTACCAATAATATGGCAGAGACGTTTATTTTAGTTGGTATGACTCTGTAAATAAAAATTACTCTTACTACAACTATTCAAATGCATAAATAACTTTCTTACGGATCAGATGATAAGAAATCTTCAAATCGATAAAGATCATCCATTACAATCACATTGAAAGCACAGTGAAGACCTTTAAAAAAATCAATTATTAATAATTGTCTTAATTTATACTTTTATTTAAGAATCCCACCAGCAATGATAACCATTAGAAGAATTTTCACAGTGTGTGTTAATTGTGCAATCACCGAAACTGCTATTAATATGAGAACTCCAAAATTACTCATGTACGAGGGATAAATGGTTATTTCAGGATTTGGGCTATCGGTACATTTTCCAATCTCCGATTGATTAAAATTTTTTGTATCGTTGTTGTCTAAACCACATCTAGCTGGTAAGCCGAAGTCGTCAGACTTAATCACAGTAGTAAAAAAGTACTAAAAATATACATATCAAATATTGTAAATGTGTATATGATTTCTTTTGTATTGAACTTAAATTTAAATTACCATATCCACAAGATTACTGCATCCCATTGCCAAACAGATTGTAATTGCTGCAAATGATCTCAAAAATCTTGTATCATTAAATCTCTTGCTTATATGAACAAATTTCTCATGAATTTGCCGTGGAAAACTTTCACTCACAGATATAAAAACCAACACAATAATGAGTAGAAGTGGTATAGTTATGGTAAAGAAGTGTAAGCAATACCTATTAAAAAAGAATAAAAAACATCTACTTTAATTTCTTAGGCTGTGAACTGCTTTAAAAAAGCTTATTTCCGGGGGAAGATCGGTGTGTACTTGGCGTCAACCCTCACAAAACCGAACTTTTACAAGGAAATATAAAATCCCCCACATGGTATCTCCTCACTTATAATAGTAAATAATATACCGCTTGAATTTACAGACAAAGCTAAGTACTTGGGACTCATCTTGGATAAGAAATTATATTTGAAATCTAATATTCAAATTCGTCTTCGGCTTGGAACACACTACAATGATTAGGCTCTTGATTTAGAAAAAACTTGCTATCGACTACAGATATACAATGAGACTCAGTCTCAATAAACTTCCTAACAGCCTGAAACTGTCGATTATCTCTTCTTGTGGAAATGGCGGAGAAGTTCAACATTCACCTTACTTGTGTGACGGGTCGAGACATTCCACGAAATTGTAAAGCTAACGAACTTGCAAAACTATACCCTATGCAAAAAATCCACCGTCGATATATCTCTGGCTACTTGCAAACTTATGCTAAAGCATTATACCTTAAAGAAAGGAAACCACACATGGTCTAATACTACCACTTGTCGGTCAAAAAAAATCAACTGGGGTGGCGCAACAGTCTGTTGTGAACCAGGGCCTAGTGACTTACAACTCTCAACCATTCCTGTGTGCGAGTACTGTTGTCAGGAATGGAAGGGACCTACAATTTTATGCCGAATCCGAACGGCTAGTTTTGAGAAAACACTTTTTCATGACAAGAATTACTCTTGAAGGATTTGTCAATTCCTCGCAAGAGGCAGTACCCGCGGAAATTAATTTTTTTTTTTTAAATTAAGGTGGCACAGGCAGGGATTGAACCCAAGACCCCTTGCATGACAGTCCAACGCACTAACCATCATGTCACGGGTACTACACCACTTGTCGGTCAAGCAATTTAATTTGGCCAATGCTTGCTGGTTAATCTCAACGGACCAATTATTGGTCTAAGTGTATTGGTTTTCCCGTCAAACTCCCACTTTAACCTTATAGCTAACCTAGCATGTGAACAAACTTTCACTAACTTGTTCGCAACATAAATAGAAATTAAGAAACCAGAGTTAGGAAATGGACGAAATAGATGAGTCTTTGACGAACATGGGGTTTTACTAACGGCTGAACTGTTTAGACTGCTCTTTAATTTAAACTGCGAGTACTCTTACAACAAGTTAAAGAGTGTGCTAATAAAAATACAGACAATTGTGAAAACGAATGTTTAAAAAATGGTCCCAAATGTCTCACCAGCGTGTGAACCTACAATATCGAAGGAACATCATATTCAGAATTTGTTAGTTATTATAAATCCTCTGTGCGTAAACCAATTTATGGACCTTAAAAATAAATTAATTGACCACAACAGGCATTGATCTGCCAAAATTTTAAGATCGTCAATAAATACTAAGCTTTAATAACTCAGACTACTCGCTACGTTTAATACCAATCTAACTCCGTTCATATAAATTTTTCATCAAAATCATTTACCTCGGAAGTACCAGGTAGGAATAGAGTACATCAACAGATTGTACCAATACAGCAGCCATTAAAGGCAATGAAGAATACGGTTCACGGTGGCCTTCGTATGCAGTCTCCAGATCTCGGCTCTTAAATTTCAGAAATATTGTTGTGTCTTTGGATAGATTTCTAAAAATATAAATAAAATAAAATTAAAACATACAATTCGTAATAAAAGCTCTTCAAAACAGATACCCATGTCCGTCTCTAGCGACCAACTCATGCTGTAAACGTTTCTTAAAATCTTCATATTTATCTAATTCATCTTCCTGCTCAAAACTTATAGCTTGTTCTTTAACTTCAAGGATTTCTTCGTTGTCATCATCAATTGTGTCACCATTTTCTTGATTATTTGGAGCTACAAACTAAAAGTATTTAATATACCAGCGAGAAAAAATGAAACGAAAAGAAAAGAAAAGCAAAGAAACACCATTTATAAGTTTGTTGAAAACAATCACGAATTCTTTATCGAAAAGTAATTTCAATTCTTTTCAAAGTCATCAAAATACAAGACATTTTTATTTATTCTTTTCTCTATCTTTTATCTACGATACGAGTAAACTAAAGCTAAATAGGGTTAAATGGTGAGCCATCAAACAACTTATCTTGTCACATCCTTCGTAACGTACACGTTTTATTTTTTTCTTTGTTTGTGTTTGTGTTCGTTCTTTCACTCTTTTTCAATGTCACCTGTATGTCCTGTCCATTACAATATGTCAGTTAATCGTAATCCTATTTCGCAACACCAGCGCATCACCCAAAACATAAAATCAATCACAATCCGTGCAGAGTTGCCTTTACTTACAGGTATGAGGACCTTTGTGATGAAAAAGGTCTTTAGTCCGGCGTTACGTAGTGCCTCTTCACGTCGCTCGCCCATTGCGGGCTCTACTTCGAATTCCCCGTTCAGAAAGCTTAGCGTTTTGTTCGATATGTGCACTCGACTGAATGTCCATTCCACAATCAATATTGTGTATTTTGATGCCAAAACGAAAAGAAATGAAAAAATAATAGAATCAATTCAGAGAGGAGGAAAAAGGAAAAATTGCATGCAACAAGTGGTTATTTGATGATTTACAAGTAGTAACAACGGATTAAGAACTAAACCAACGGCAATACATATAGATGCGGCGCATACAGCCACACACCTTTTTTATTTATGGAAAACCAAAAACAAGAAAGGACAAATTTCCTTGAAGTACTTTTTTTTCTATTTAATATCATCCACTTACCCAGCCTTTCCACTTGATTCCATTTTGTTGGCCAACTCAACATCCTTGGAGTAAACATCGAATTGCCACTGACGCTGGCCTAGGATACCAGCTAGCACAGCCCCCGTATGGATACCAACCCTCATGTCTACCGGAGAATTGGTTTTTTGTTGAACATATCTGATGAGAAAATCACAAAACAACAAGAACAAAAAGATACACAACAGACTGACATAAGAGATCGGTTAAGTGTTTAAAGCAGCAAAATTGATGAAAACCAAAAGATTAAAATGAACTTAAGCGGTTAGAATATACTTCATCTATACAACAACAAAAACTACAAAAAATCAGCGACTGATTCAGTCCATAGGCGCCTTCAGAAGTTATTCTTGGAGGGAGGTATTTCAAGGGCCCGATATACGAAGACATGGGTTGGGTTAGACACAACAGCCCCTCGTCCATTTTTCATTGAGGGCGCCTATGGCTAGAACACATCCCTATAGTTAGTTAGTTACATCCTTTTTGTGATGTTAAAGCAAAATGCAGACACGACGAGAATTATGATTATTACTCACTTGATTGCTTTTACCATAGACAACCCCATGTGGACACAGAGAACAGCATGGTCTGGTTTTTCTACAGGTGCTCCACTAATGCAGTAGTAACAATCCCCTAGGATTTTTATTCTCAGCTGTTGATATTTCTGTAAGCGGCCGAAGCGAATCGACGCGACGTGTGGTGTTAGTTTAGTGCGAACGTATCAAAAATTAAATAGATAGAGAGAGGAAAAGAGAAAAAAACTAAGTGTAATAATTTAGCAATTAAGAAAATTTTAAATGGCCATTTTGCAGTTTATCAATTAACTTCTCTTTACACAACACAGGGTAACAACACAAGAATGGATAGTATAAGGAAGACGCTAGAGCTGGTGCTGGCGCTGGTTCTGGTTCTGGAGGGTGAGTTCATGGATGTCCTGTATTAATAGCGCGCTCACACAGAGTGGTTTCAAATTAAATCAATTAAAATAAACGAAGAATCCACTGGTGGCGCACAGCACACTCGGCAAAAAGGGTTAAACAATGTCATTTATGTAAATGTAAATTATTCAAATACAAAAAAAAAACAACTCTACCCTCCTTACCATTTGTACATCATAGAGAAAGGGATAATTTATAAAATATAGTGATAGGGACGACGACGGATGGATGTGGAGAAGAGGATTAATACGGGACAAGTGGTAAGAAAAAAAACTTACCTCAGCTAGTCTATCGAAGCGTGCGAAAAGCTCATTGAGCATCTTAACAAGATCTTGGGCACTGTAAGTTGATGATATCGCGGTAAATCCCACAATGTCAGCGTAGAGTATACTATACGAGAATAAATGTACATATATATAAAAGGGTGTGTTATTATGGAAATAATTGAATTTCTTTCTGTGTGGAATTATTTTAAGATATTACATACATACTATATAAACATTATGTAGATTAATTTAAGTTTTGGAATATTTATAAACTTTGGATCTAATGTTTGTTGTTATTGAAAAAGACAATATTTGCATCGAAATTTTTAAATCACAAATTATTTGACCTTAAATAGATTGCAATATTTATCTCCTAATAATTTGTATTATAGTTTTGAAGTCTACATTCTTTTGCAATCATTGCAAATATACCAATCACTTGCATATTACGACTGCAAAGATTTAAATTGATGAACAAAAAAAATGAAAGAGCATACAAAACCCGCAAAAGAACTCAAAACGCAGACAATTCAATTGATTGCAAAAACTTCAAATGAGTACACGAACTTTCGAATGATTGCAATCTTTTTTATGGTCAAATGGTTGGTTATTACGAAATTGTAAGTCTTAAGTTTTAGGTACATTTCATGAATCATTATATTTAAGCTTAACGCAAGATTACATTCTTCAACAAGTTTAGATGGCATTGAGTTTTGATATTTTGAGTGTCAAATATCAATTGATAGTCGAAAAATATCAACATTTAAATTATTATAATTGAGTATGTTACAAATACTTTGGTGAATAATGTAAAAATATATACTTATGCTCATAAATGCCAATAAAAAGTAACTTTACTTGTAAATAAAACTTTAAACACCGAATTTCAATATTTGTATCAACAATCAACTACCAGTTGACAACCGCCATAAAAGTGTGTAAGACACGCCTCAAATCAAGCAACTCTTTTTGACCTTTGATTATTTTTACTATTATATATATAAAGTTGTGTTCATAAAAATAACAGTACTCTCCAAATAAAACAAAAAGGCCTTCAATTTCAACGTTATAATTTATTTCATTAAACATCTAACAACAAACTAAAATATTTTATGCATAATAACAGAAAATAAGTACTATCGATTTTTTACCGTTAGCTTTGTCATAGAAAAACCCGTTTTTTTAATATACTCGGTTGCATCTCTTATACCCTCGATGGAATTATTAGGCCCGACCTCGTAATATAAAAAGTACCTAAGCCCATATCATAATTTTCCCTCCAACATGCTTCACTGTTTTAATAGTGTACCGTGGATCGTAGGCTTCATTTTAGGGCCTTCGCGCATATTCTTGACGACCGTTGGACCCAAAAAAACGACTTTGCTTTCACCGCTCCATAGAACATTTCTCCATTTCTCTTTTGCCCAATCTCTATGTGCTTTAACAAACTCCATTATCTTTGCCACATACCTTTTCGTCAAGAATGGTACCTTGCGTGGACTTCGGGCTGGTAACTTCGCTTATAAAAGACGTCTTCGTATTGTGACAGTGCTAATAGACAGTTGAAGTCCATTTCTTATTTTCCTAGAGCCTATGGAAGGGTTCTGTTTTGCTAACTGAACAATTTTTTTATCAGTTCTTTCAGTAGTCATCCTTTTGGGCCTCACGTTTTCGGTTTATTTTGCCATTGTAAGGCGTTACTGACCATTTTTGCTGAGCAGCCTAGGATTTCTGGACTATTTTGGTAGGTTTTTCCCTCCAAACGCAGTTTTTGAATAAGTTTTCGAATTGTTTCGGTGCAGTGTCTTGATCGTCCCATTGTTTATATTTGAGCCAATATTTTTTAATTTTTCATATATTAGTATGTTAAAAATACTTAAAACCTTAAATAGTAAAATATTTACTTACTGAAAATTAAAAAAAAAAAAAATAATTTTTAACCTTCTTAATTATAAAATCAAAAGCACTGCTATTTTTATGAACAATCTATATCCAGAGAGTTTGAAATATTGTGTGTTCACCGGCAAAAGTAGAGTATAACTTTAAGCTTAAAGTCTCTAATATAAAAACGAAAGACCGTTAGATGCAAGCAACATGTTAATTTTTTTTGTAAGAATTTCCGTTCTTAAAATAATTGACAATCTAATAAAATGTGAACACGACTGTATATATATATATTTTGATTAATAGTTGTGTAACTATAAAAAAGGACAGAAAAACCAAAATATGCTTATCAATTGTTCCCGTTTACGAATATTGAATTATAACTTTTGCCAATTGACATTTAGACTAGTTTTATTTTTGATATAGAAATATTTTGGCATTTTATGAGTTTAAGAAACTAGCAATTCAATTAAAAGTTCTTCTTTATAGAGAAAAACTTATTTTAGTTTCTCATCAATTTGAATTTAAAAAATACATACTAATTACAATTATTTGAAAGGGACGTTTAATTTAAAGGGCCGATGTTAAATGTGAACCACACCTAAACATCAACTTTTTTTCTGCATTTCATTTGACATTCAATTCGAACCATGGAAATTTTCACAATCAAACAACGCGTTAAAATTAATTAGGCTTCTTATGAAAATGGACGTTCAAGTCAAAATGTAGATATATCGTGAATTTCGTGATTTTTAGTCAATTTATTGTAAAAATAAAAAATAAATTGGGTTTCGCAACAGTCCGTTGAGAACTAGGGCCTAGTGACTTACGACTCTCAACCATTCCTGTTTGCGAGTATTGTTGTCAGGAATGGAGGGGACCTACAGTTTTAAGCCGATTCCGAACGGCTTATTTGAGAAAGCACTTTTCATGACAAGATATACTCTTGGTCAATCCCTCGTAAGAGGCAGTACCCGTGAAAAAAAAACTTTAGACGACACAGACACGGATCAAACCCAAGATCTTTAGCATGACGGGCACTACTGTCGGCCAAAAGTGTGTATCGAAAAAATCGTACAAACATTTTAGCAAACCGGGTCTGTACAAGAATTGAAATAACCAGTTTAAGCTCGTGCAGTTGGACTGAAGAGTTCCACCTCAACTATTTGTCGTACCTTGAACCTCTCACGCACGCAGACATGCATTTACACTCTTACAAGTTACAATTGACTCAACTAAAGATAAGGTATATTTTTAATTTAGTGAATTCGTCAATAAGCAGAATTAGCACATTTAATATAATCCAAGATTAATTGTTGAAAAAAACAATGTAAACATGAAATAATGCTATAAAATATCAAGCAACAAATAATAGATCAATATAATAAATGTGATTTAACTTTTGATAAATAAACACACAAACCGGTAGCTTAAGGAAATACGTATACGTCCTAGTAAACAAATCCAAATACTTTGATGTGAAAGGTAGAACTATTGGTTTCTCCTAACTAAAAAGATATTTGCAATATGTACATTGCTATATAAAAAAAAAAAAAAACAATTTATCTCATTGAGCTCAACGCATTTATTTTGCACTTTTATGATTATAGCTCCCACCATACCAATAATTAAAACCATAATAACAAAAAAAACTTCATGCACATATTTAATGTATAGTTGCACATTCCAGCTAACTAAAAAATGGCCATTAAGAAAAATAGGAATATCGTTAGATGCGGGAGTAAGTACGTACACTGTGTACCTACACCCAACCATCATTGTGGCTCCAAGATTTATGTTTACCAATGCCATTTTGCTTACTCGCATAAATCATTTTCCTTCATCAGTAAGCCGAAAGCATATATTACATTTAAGTTACACATACATACGCGTCTACATATATGTATGTATGTACAGGCATTTATGCATGTAAAAACAATTTAGAATTCTCTAGAACATTGTTTAATTTTATGTAGTCCATATCAAAATGTCCTTTTTTTATTTGTATGTGTATCTTAATCTGTTTGCATGTTGATTGTAAATTAATGAAATTGTCAGCTATTGAAAAAGGATTACATTTCTAAAATAGCTAATAGAATATGCATGCAAATTATATTGCGGTGAGGCGAGTCCTTTTGAAAAACGTGTATGTAACAGGTGGAATGTCTTGTCTCTAGGAATGTGTTTCATTCTTTTCTTCTATATTGTACTAATACTTAATGGCCCGTGTTGAGTACCCACAATGACACTTGACATAAACCCAACTCTTATACTCAAAAAAGCATGAATGCTAATTTTTCAACTTACCTAACATTTTCATGACGACTCATGTAAATCTTTTTAAATGGCTCTGAACTTGTTGAACCCAAATCTTGACGCATTTTAACAGCAACATGTTTTGGCAATACGGATAGTAAAAGTCGTTCCTATATGGAAAATTAATGGTGTGAGTTTTTAATATGAATTTGATTGTTTTTGGGATAAAATAAAATATCTTAAAGTTTTTTCGTTGATAAGTTGGTATTATCGATTAAGAATGTACTGTATGTAAATATCATACCTGTTCTGCTGATTGTTCTTCAATTATCATTTTCACTTCCAGACTTTTTTTTGCTTCGTGAAAAACTCTTTTTTGTTTTGATTCTCCCATAAAATAAACCAATAATCCAACAGCCGCTGCTGCAATTATTATGATTATATTTGCTGCAATCTAAAAATTATTTAATATTTTTTTTCGTTTAAATATAAAACACAAAATCATCATTATTATTTGTCTCACCTGTTCAAAAAATAATGGATCTTTTGTCGCCAATCCTGTTAGGGTGCTAAGATATATTGCAAATGTTCCAACTCCAAATGTCACACCAGTGTAAAGAAGAGGTATAGGCAATGTAACATAAATAAGAAAATTCAAAAGAATTCCCCATCCAAGGACATCTCTGTAAGGAATTCATTAATAATTTAAAGAAAATAATTTTCCTTCCTCTAATACTAATGCTGCTGCTGCTGCTTGTGCTGCTAGCAGTCTGAATGAACGATGTTCTTTGTATACGAAGATGAACTATGACCTTACCTTGGAGAAATGGACTTCTTTAGGAATAAATAAAACACCAGTTGAATGATTGTTAATAGCCATATTAAATGTGGAACGATTTTAAGAAAGTTCATCAGCACTCTTGATTCAGATGAACTTGAAAGACGTACCAATATGCACAGGATTATGTTAAGACATAACACAAAAGAGGTCACTCCTGTTTGTATTAAGGATAAACAAAATAAACAAATAAAATAAAATTAATAATAAAATACTTCCATTTGAGTAGTTTATTCTAATGTGGGTTAAGTTAAGTTAAGTTTTTCGATTAAGATACAAATTAAACTTTTGGTAAAAGGAAGTGCGCTTCCACCTATGTACAAACATTTCTCTCTGAGAGGAAAAAAGTTTTCATATCTTATAACTGTGGTTCAAAGGCAAACAAGATTGATTTTTGGATGACAGAAAATATAAGGAAAGTCTATAGTTGGTTTAGAAATTTGAACTATATTTTTGCGTACAAAATAATCTCTGTTATTATCATTAATTACTTTTCATTGAAAGACTTGCCAGGATAACTTAATTTTTAGGATATTTTCAAATATTTTTCGGGTTACATTTTATGATAACGCCAACATTGTATTAATATGAAATGACTTCCAAATATTAAAATTATTAATTTAATGTTAGAACTAAGAGAAATATCAACCAGCTCTTTGGCAATGCCCTGCCAGTGACAGAACAATTAACATTTATACTATATTTGGCAACACTATTACTTTTTGAATTCCAAATGACTGAAAATGTCACTTCATTCTTTTGGTCTAGAAACTTCTTATGCAAATAATTTTTTTCCTGTTTATTTTATTAAAATAAACTTTTGCTTAAATATAGTTTTGCGTTTTTAATTCATCAGGTTATGGGCCCAATCCCAACGCGAAGTATAAATTGTTAAAAAGTAAGAAACAATGTCAAACAGCATGAATTCCATCAGGCCACTTGTCAGCGACAACTATGATACGTGGCTCATGCAAATCGAGGCCATGAAGGTGAAAGATGGAGCATGGAAGCATGTGAATGGAGCAGCATCACAACCAAAACTTCTTGAAAACAACGTTAAGTCCAAAAAGGATCTGCAGATGTGGTTGGATGACGAAGCGAAAGCGAAGTCAGACTTGATTATTGCCATCGATCCGAGTCTATTCCGTCTCGTTAAAGGATTGGACACGGCAGAGGGTGTCTGGGAACGATTAAAGTCTGAATTTGCTTCCACGGGACCAACGAAGAAGGCAACATTGCTGAAACGTGTGATGACATATAAAATCCAGGAAGGCGAGGATCTGCGAAAGAATTTAATGGAATTCTTTGATGCAGTGTCACAACTAAAGTGTATGGATGTTGATATACACGAAGAGTTATTGTCGATTCTTTTATTGAATGGATTGCCACCGAGTTTTGAACTTCAAGTGTGCATTGGAGTCTCACGACAACCTTCCGAAGCCCAGTATTCTGAGAGAGAAAATTCTCGAGAAGTACGGTGCAACAAATCAGCGTGAGGAGGACTACAGATGCGAAGAAATCGAAGTTCGAACGAGGAATGCAGCAACGAAAGCATGTCAATGCGAGTGACCGTGACACATCTTTTAAATTCAGATGCTACAAATGTCATGAACTTGGTCACAAGGCGTCCATGTGTACGAAGAACATCAAACCGAAATTCCATTCACGATTTGAATCTTCAGCGAAAGCAGAAAATACATTTTTCATGATGGAAGACCAAGCTTTGGGGATGCAGAGGAGTGTTTTTGACAGACGGTGGTGTCTGGACAGCGGTTGCAAGTCCCACATGTGCAACGATGAGAGTCTGTTTACATCCACACCATCTGCGATGTAAGGAAAGCTGCTGTTGGCAAACGATTTCAGTATGAATGTCGATGCGAGAGGAGCTATAAGGATTGTCACTACAGACGGGATGTCTGAGAGGTCAGTAAAACTCGAAAGTACATTACTAGTTAAGAACCTTCGAACTAACCTATTATCTGTCGCGAGGATAACCGACCACAACAACACCATCACATTCGATAAAGAGAAGGCAATCGTCCGAGGAGATGACGGTGAAGTTAAGGTAGTTGCGAGCCGAGTTGGACAACTGTACTATGTCCAAGAAAGTACAATACAAGCGTGTATCGTGGATATGAGTGAATCCAAGCTGGACTCATGGCATCACAGGCTCGGTCACGTGAACGAACGAAACCTTCTGGATATGCATCAAGGGAATGTGGTGACTGGACTTTCTCTAAACGAAAACGAAAAGCTTGTTGGTACCTGCAGCGTGTGTCTCAGAGGAAAAATGACGAGGTTGCCGTTTTCCAAGAAGTCACATAGCAGCACAGGATCTTGTGCACAGATGTGTGGGGACCCTCCAGAGTTTATTTGTTAGCAAAGTCGAGATACTTCGGCACTTTCATCGACGATTGCAGCCGTTGGTGCGAAATGAAGTTTTTTGCGCTTTTAAGGATCACAAAGCTCAAGTTGAGACGCAAACTGAATTTGCGAGTTTCTACGATTGAACGGAATAAAAAGACGACTTACAATTCCGCATACCCCACAGCAAAATGGTGTGGCAGAACGGAAGAATCGAACTCTTGCTGATATTGTAAGATGTCTCCTAATTCAATCTGGTGTTGAAAACTGTTTTTGGGCAGAAGCAATTTTCGAAATTCTCTTTTACGCAGACGAATTAACAAGCTTCGACAATATTGTAATACATGGGACCTACAAATTAACGGCTGAAAATAAAAAATTATGGTTTTCAGATCGCGTAATAGGTCAATAGGGTGACGATGCCTTTGAATTAATTGACGAATACAAATACCTTGGTTATTTAAAACATACTTGCACATGTTAAAAAAAAATTAAATAAAAGCTACATTACATAATTTTTAATGTTTTTAGATCTCATAAATCTGACATAAATCAAATCTTCTCCCTTTGCAACCTTGATCAGGACGAAAATATTTTACATATTCGAAGACTTTATTTTTGCAAAAGTTTCCAATCATTTGATGTTGGAAAACTCTCATAGGATATGTTTCTCATGCTAAAAAATACGCAGACCAATATTTAAACATATTTATTTTGGTAATACCCGTGACGTAAAGGTTAGTACGCAGGACTGCCATGCCGGAGGTCTTGGGTTCAATCTCTGCAGGAGCCGTCTAAAGTTTTTATTACACAATAAAGTCTCGTTATTGTGCAAACTAAGTCTTCTACTTTTGTTTCACTTTTTGTCTGTTTTCATTACTTTTTTAACATAGTTTTCGGATTGGAGAATAGGAAATAATTTATAGTCTTAATAAATTTAAATAAAATTTTGATCATTTAGTTTTACAAAAAAAATCAAAATTCAAATGTGATACTTTTGTGTACTAATAAAAAAATCAGAATTTTTAAACTCTAAGAATTCAGATAGTTGAGTCAAATAAAATAAGTATTAAATTTGAATTCTTATTAGGATCGTGATATATTACAAATACTATTATATTTTAATCCTTTTTCTTACGTTTTAATCTGTTCTGTATTAAAATTAATGAAAGTGAAATCGAATACAAAACCAGCACAATGTTATACAAAAAGTAACACATTTCTTTCTAATATTTGGAAATATTAAAAAGTAATACAAACTCTATATTAAAAAAATATCACATAGTTTTTAACCGTGTAGAGATAACTCAATGGTAAATTTTATAAGAGAACCTTAACGCAATGTTAAGCCGAGATAGTAATTTCCCAAAACCCATATTAAACATCCATAAAATAAAAAGTTCAAACATATCAGCCCACTCTGTAAGACAGTAGCACAAACGTCACTTTAATTTACAACGTTTTAGATTGTTCTTGGTATTAAAAATTGAAGTGACATTACCCCCTGAACCAGCACCAAAGGCTAGGAACAAATACCCACATTCAAACTCTTTAATTTTCATATTTGAAACAACGCAACGTCTAATCACTTTGTATTAGTTTGAAGCTTAGCGAAAAGATACACAAGATCAAATATCAGCTTTTTGGATTGATATTAAAAAACGTGCGCTCATCGCGTATTTTCGAGGTTTTGGACTTCTTGCTTCTTCGTTCCATAATTTAATAATCTGTTACATTTAAATCGTAAATGTTAATTTCTCAGTGCTCAGTGTTTTCAAAATAATTAAGGATTAAGGTGTTTGGATCATTTGTAGAAATTATCAAATAAAATGTTCAAAATTTCAAGAGGAACACAAAGCGACAAAAATATAACATTTGTTTATTGTAATCATTTTTACAACCATACGAGTTCTTACATATAATGTACATTACTTTATCTGTAGAATTGAAAAAAAAAATAAAATTAAATTGCCATTATTATTTTTAGTTCAAAGTGTCAATCATTTCCAGAGATACAATTGCTTTTCTGATAAAAATTGTTTCAAAAAACAAATATTATACGGACCTTAATATATATTTTTACTTCTAATAATTAGTTGGTAAGAAGGGAGTTTTCGGTTTTGAATTCTTGAACATTGCAATTCCACATTCGCAAACTGTGATTAGCAACAAATCTTTATATTTTACAGTCCGGCCGAAGTTCGTTACAGGGATGAACCCTTTGGCATTCCTAGAAGCGCGAATATTGCGGTTAACTCTTTAAGGGAATTAAATCACCTGGATATTTTAATAATTGTTCATAGGTTTTATAAATTGCAGCCTGTTCAAATGGATAGAAAAATGGCTCACATCGTCTTAAAAAAAATATTTTGCGGCATTCATGGATACTTTGATTGTTCTACAACAAGTACACATATTGAGAATATCAAGATGTTCAGTTTCATTGATGGAAGTGGCACTCATACGGACTGCTAGTCGATTCATAATCCCATATGAAATCCCCCTTATATAAGTGATTGAATGCATTGAGCTACACTTTCCCTATTGTATAAGTTTGGTGGCAAAAATAATAATTAATTTAAAAATGCCATCAACAAGTTTGTTTTCCAAAAGTTGCTCAATGTTTCCTCCAGAAGGAGCATTTTAATCCACGCGTATAAGGAATCATATTTTGCCGTTGCAGTTCCGAAAAAGAAGATGAGTGCCTGAGAACGAAATTGTTGATAATCTATCCAAAAATGTCAATTTAACCTTTTATAAGTTTCAAAGGAGTGCACTAATTAGACAAAATCTTAGAATCATCTGTGAAGGCCAATTAAATTTCCTTTAGCAAAGGTCACAATCATGATGGCAGTACAGTTTGTTTTTACAAACTGAAGAATTTTAACTTTCTTTCTCTTTGGGGTATTAGCATTATTCTCTTGCTGGCTATTTTGGTGGGACTTTTTTGGTGGGACTTTTTTGGTGTTCACTTTTTTTATTTTGTGAAAACTTCATCAAAATAAATCAAGTTTGTGTCAAAATATAAGATTATAGAGGAATAGTTTTTTGAACTCTTGCAAACTACAAATTCATGACAAAACCGAAAACTTTGTAATTATCATGAACTAATTAAACAACAAAATAGATTGAACAAATTTGGATGAATACCACACATATTATGAAGTTTTGCCGCACTCTGATTAATTTGTATCCATGCAGTCATGTCCAAGATATCCTTAACTGTCTAACTGTCCACTTGTTTTGAAAACGAGCATTCATTATTGTTATACATACATACATATGTATGTGTGTATAATATAAACGCATATAGAGTTTTTTTGTTTCCACGAACACTTTAGGTAATTAGTAAAATTATATCATTGATCCTTCCCATATTTTATCCTTGCCATACTTTTCGATTCATTTTTGAAATTGATTCGACATGAATGTGTCTTAAACTGTGCTGTGTATTGTGCAATACATTTTTTCCTGTCCCCCTCAATCGAGTTTTATGTGTTTTTAAAGTTGGTACTAAATAATATGTGTATTGTGTTCCATTATGCAAATGTCATACAATTGAAATAAATAAAAGTTTCATCTCCGACCAACTTATAGAAGTGTAACGCAATCAATAACTTTTAATTGCAAAATGCTATTTGGGTAAAATGCGTCAGTATCAGTATCCTGTATAGTAATATAAAGGAAACGAGAGATAGGTCAACATGCAACAGTTTTTTCTAGGGCCCAGTACACATTGGTTATTACTTAGCGTAAATTTTATTTTAATATTGAGGAAAAAAAGAGAAATAGATGTCATGAGAAGGATGAAGTGGCAATTTGCATGCAACAGCTTTGCCGCATGGATATCAGCAAGTTTTTTACATTGAGGAAAAACAAATGGAATTTTTGAGTTCTTTTATTTGTGTGCAACTTCGGGGGCGTTATGTGTATTAATAAACTGCGAAAGGCCAGAACCATAATGCCCAAATCCTAAAATCTCGTAAAGCCCAAAATTGGGCACAAAGGTCAAAGAGTTATAAAAAATGCCTAAGAAACCCAAAGCGAATCTCGTAACGCCTAATTAAATTGTAAATAAAAGAACGATCAAGTTTTTAGCTTTCATTTTTGGCAAAAGAATGTTTATTTTTGAATTTGGGTTTTATGACATAAGGGTTTGGATTTATTTTGGGCATTACGATTTCTATCGATTATTTTGGGCATTACGATTTCTATCGATTCTGATGTCCAAATATTACCAAAACCTTAAACTGAAATCGAGCCCAAAAATAGAGAGTTCCGTCGTTTTGATTTTGGCACCATTTTTTTTTAAGAAATCATCTTTTTATCCGAAAGCAGTAAACACATATGTATGTAATTAAAGTTTTCAGTTAAAGATTTTTTAGTAATTTAACGATAATCACCAAAATGTGGTTTGCTGTCAAAAACAAGTTAATTATTTCTAATAATCTTTAAGGTTTTCACAAAATTTTAATTTTCAAAAACTTAAGTAATGTTTTAAATTATTTTTTTTATATCCTTTCTGAGAGATAAAGCAAATATTCAGGTTCTTAAGAAGAAAACTAGAAGAAGATATCGCCATTTTGATACTAAGTTCCCGCAACTCGTCTTCAATTCCATCTAATTTGTTAATGCACATAAAAAGCCCAAAACTCTTAAGGCTGAAGGAAATTTGTTCGTTGAAATCTAACTAAAGCTGAAAAAGGGTATATATATTTTAATTCAATCGTCTGGCATCACCATGCTTAGAAAACTAGCAATAAAAACTCGGATTTTCCAAATTTTAGTTTGAAAGTTATAGCCATTTTTAAATAAATCTTAACTAACAAGAGCTACGTTCTTTGTTTGAGGACCCATTTAAGGTGTCACTGCAATCAACCGGGTGCCCCTCAAATTCGAAAAAATAAAATAAAAATAACACTGAAATTTAGGGCTCGAGATCTCAATGAGATTTAATTGAGTGAATATGAACTAATGAATACAATAATTTTTGTATTTGCAAATAAAACTCATATTTTCGAAAACTTAAGTTTGACAAAAAGTGCTTAAAAAGCATACTTCTTCAAATTCCGACAACATTGTTGTCTAACGCAAGATATTACTAAAATTCCGTCCACTTATCGTGCTATAATATCCATCTGGATCAATCTTAAATCGTAATTAAAGATTCAGATAAACACATACAGACATATGTTATGTACATGGATATAATTTTGTTCGTTTTTCAAAATATTTAAGTTTGTAAATGCCAAATCATCAATTTTTCAATCAATTCTTACGACTACTTGTTGAATAATAAAAATATTAAAATTTAATATTACCCATAGCGGAGAAGGCAGATATATGTAGAGGTTTATAGCAGGAAACATATTTTATGCAATTTGTCTTACTTACCCAAGGCTTCGATGCATTGTCCCTGTGGAATTATCAGTGCCCAGATGTCAAACAAAATGGAAGCAACTAGGAACCATATGAGCCCAGCACGTCGTTGCTTAACCGAATAGCTCTGGTAAAGCTTACTCAAAACAGCATCTGGTAGAACTACCCCACCTCCAATTGTGCTGGGCCTGTCGAGGGGATTTCTGCCATCGTTGAATTCGACTGTCACATCGTCATTCTTCTGATGTTTTGTAGGTTTCGCCTGTGATTTTGTATTTGTGTGTCCATTTTTGAATTGTGTCCCATTTTCAATAGCATTTATTGTCTTGTCTTCTGTCATTTCTTGAAATTATTTCAAAATCTCCACTCGTGTCCTTTTATAAGCGTTTCTTGTGCACTATCAATTCTTTCTTTAAATCACTTCATTTATTGCATACATACTGATTTCCAAGATATGTACAGTTACGAGTATATTATAATTTGTATAATTATTTGTTTACACATTCAATCAGATTTTGTACCTACTCCCGAAATAAACAACATGCATAAGTAATCAAAAATCACGGTAAGTACCTATGTGTATCCAACACACAAGGAGTTTTCTCTCATCGTTAATTATTTAATATCCGCTTCGGGAATACCGAGTGAGTGTCCTTCCTAACTCAAATTCTTTCATTATTTTGATGGGAAAAATAAAGAAAAAATAGAAATAAGTAGAAGAGACCAAAGTGAAGAAAACACATTTAACTAAAATGAGAAAAGTATGCTGTATGCTGTTGTGCAGGATACACACTACCACCTTCGCACTAATAAATTTGTCATGTTTAACGTGTTATCCCTACTAAGGTTACCGTCACCACCATCGTGGCCGTTCACGTTTTAAGGCCCCTAGACATAGTGAGGGAGAGAGTGAAAGCTCTTTATGTATACGGCGATATACCTTCCTTGATTGAAGGAGTTTGTCTTCTTTGGCGCCAATATGCGGAGCTCATCCTGCATCATTTGACTTTGGCGGCAATCAAACTTATAATAATAATTTCTAACAATCACGCAATAATTTGTTACTATTGACATTTAAGAAAAAGTAAAAAACGAGGTTAGAAGTAGAGGGAGGTGTTTTTGGTAGAAAAACTTTGGAATTCTCAAAAATGAAATCTTTTACTCAATCCGTCACTTACATATTTTTTTAATTATTATTTTTTTTACTTTAAATGCTGAAGGACAAATGAATAACTCAAAAATGGTCTTACGACAATTTGGCAATTTCCTTGAAACATGTGAAGCATATCACTGGGAGGAACATTCCTAGGAAAATTCGTTAAATAAAGTGAAATCACAGTGTAAATCTCAAAAATAAAACACTTTTCTATCACAAAAAAGGGAATAAGATTGGTGCGATATAGCCGTATTTGATGTGCTGCTGAATTAATAACCCTTAAAGCTTTCCAGCAAATGGTAATATGTAATTGCCAATTGAGAGCTGCTGGTTATTTTCTGGGATAGAGGTTTTTTTCGTTGTTTCGCTGTCGTTGTTTTCCCCACAGTTTTGGATGATGGTGGAGCTGACGACAACGACGGTGGTGCTAAGGATACATGGCCTGGAATTTTTTCACTTTTTATTTCTTTTTTTTTTCATACACAAGTTTCAAGTTTGTTCACACATTTAATCTGAAAGGAAACATATACTCTTTGGAAAATTGTTTACAATATTTCCTTTTTCGTTATAACTTTCTTTTTGCTTTTCTATTACTTTTTTTTATTATTTTAAACTTCACAATATATTAAATAAAAAGGACTAAAACGCATATATTATCCTTACACAACACGAAAAAGTCACTTTTCTTTTTGCTAAGGAAATATTTTCAGTTGCCTGGGTATTGGGTAGGTTTTGGCTTCATATTGTAAAACACTAGCAAGGATTTCCGGTTTTATGGTTTGTTCAGTTAAAGTTTTCATCGAGGACTAACTTTAGTTATAGCTTACATGATGGGAGCAAGTCCCTAGCAAAAGACAGACATTATCCTTACAACAGCTTGGATATTTCTCTGTGTTGTTTCTTTTTTTTGTTTTTGTTGTTTCTTTAACGAAAAGAGTATTCTTTTTAGCTTATCGTACAAGTGTATAGGTGCTATAAAAGCTCATTATTTAAGGATTGTTTAAAGCGCAGGACTTAAAAACAAACGAGAAATAGAATGAGGGTTTCAAAGGTGTAAGAGTAGAAAATAGATAAGGCATTTGAAAATGACATGAGGAACCGGAAAACATTGTCAATACAACAGTTTTTTTATATCGCATATTAGACTATTAGGGCACATCCATGGGAAGGCGACTTTTTTATGGTAGCGATCTGAAGGTGTACAATAGCAATCATATAAAAATATATTTGCCTTTATTTTTATATTATCAGATGGGAAGATTATATTTGAAATGCAAAATAGATTTTTGTGTTCATTTTTTTTTGTGAAATTACCGAATATGAGTTGGTATCTTTTGGTACATGTGTCGTTGTTAATGTTATGTGATGTTAAGGTAAATATTTGCTTTTTTAAATTCAATTAGAAAACGTTGGCTTCAAAAATGCTACAAACATATCCATGTAATTGTAACTATGTAGAAAGATGTAGGTGTAACAGTATAGAATTGTATGCAATTTCCTTTAAACGACATATGTTTGTTACTATGCTGAACAAATTTTATATTATAAACTGATAAAAAAATGTGTGTATGTGTATAGCGGTTGATAAATTAAGTAATTAACTCTATTTACTAATTTTTCTTCTTGACCTATTTAAATTACTCAAAATGTCTTTTGACATGCAGTAATGACGCGAAGAAGAATACACCTACTTGTCTTTAAGATAGGTAGATCAATTTCAACTTGTGCGTATAACTTATAAGATCGGCTTTTGATTAAAGACAACTTGATGAATCTGAATTCAACGTGAATAACTTCACATAAAAATGACAGCCGCCACACAAATAACTGTAGTTTGCCTACTATTTGATCGAAAGTTGAATAAAGAGATAGCCCTTTCGATGATAGCTTTTCTATTATGTTTTTAGAGAATCATAATGTTTAATTTTTTTCTCATTGCTTATTCTTGACTTCGAACTTATATATTTTGTTTACTGTTTATGTAAAAAATAAGCAATTCGTCTATAGATCTCCAAGTGTGCTTTAACACGTACAAAATACGTCTAGCTATGAAATAGGAACATATTTCGGACTTCCGTTTTCTTTTAATGTCGTAGCAAAACAAAAAATTATGACGCTGCAAAAATCTAGAACTATTTTTTAATACAAAAAATATGGTTACATAATAAGAAATAATAAAAACATATTAAAATGATTCAATACAAATAAATTATCATCTCTGTATTTAGTATTGTACTGAAGCTGTTCATGCCTTCGCCGAAGCCTCTAGGTGGCGTTGGAAGTTATATATACAAAAGTTAAGGAAAAAAAAACACAATATTTCATGCCGCCGTAGGCTATTAGTTGTATTAGTACTATAGGTTTGCAATTGTCTTCAGAGCAAGCAAAAGTTGTACTGTGTAAACCCATCACCAAATAAAATCCATATTCTTGTATTTCCACCTTAAAGAATGCTATCGCCATTTTGTTTCACCAATAAAATTCGATTGTTAACGGAACGGTATGAAAATGTAAATGTTACTCTCCGCAAATCAACATATAAGCAATTTTCTCATTCTCATTTCATTCCTATTATTAAAGAGAGCAGCCGGCCGGCGGCGTCTGTATTCCAAGCCAGTATTCCAATTATTTAGTTTATATACAATGCATGTATATGAAGGAACACAAGCCTCGTTTCCCTCTCCCCCTATAATATGCGTTTACACACATCTTTATATAGCCTAGTTATGTATGCTTGTATGCCACTTTACCATTTTCTTTTCAACAAATCGTTAAATTTTAATAAATATTAAAATGTACTGTACCTACTTACATTATTTTAATGTTGAGTGTTGTTGGGACATCTGCTACGTTTCTTTAAATATCATTGTATAGTTTAGCCACATACCTACCAACCTTATGTACAACTTTTTAACATGACAAATGTTTTGTAATAAAAATGCAAACAACATAAATTGTATCATTATACATAGGTAGGTACATAGGTATCTGAGCATTTAAAATGCATTGCGTTGCTTTACTTCACTTAATTTCAAAATTGGCAGGTAGGTACATTATATCTATATATGTACATGCGTTCATACGACTATCACCGTAAATGCGATGAAATCTTAATTTAAATTTTTGATTTCGATGCTGTTACCGAAACCATCCAAAAGTAGGTAAAGAGATAGGTAGGTAGACAGATTTTCAAAAGAAAACTGGGATGTTAATGTTAACATGAATATAAAGAAGCTAAGGATATAGTACTCATACTTGCATCTGCTTTGTAATTGTCGAAATTGAGCGTTTGTACCTAATACAGGTAAGAATGTTAAACTAGGTACCTATAGATCATAAAAATTGTTGTTTAGCCGAATCTGCGTACACCTCTTTCCAAGCCCCAAAACAACCATTCATGATTTTGAGATCCAAAAGAAGAATTTTCATAAATCCATAGCAAACATAGGTTGTTATGCCTTTTCCTGGGTTATGCTGCTAACCTACGGTACCTAACCTAACCTACCAACATTTAAAAACAAAATCATTAAACGCTCTCGTGAATACCCATATCCTTTGCTTAGAAATGAAAGAAAACGTACATTTAATTCTTTGTATGTAGGTACCTAGTTCATGCATGTATGTACCTGCTTACCTAACTGTACAATTTTCATTCAATGTTATTAGATCTATACCCTCGTACACTCTTCATTTATAGATTATAGCATTTCTATTGTTTCTTTTAAGAAAACTTATTTTGGTTGAATTTAAAATCATGTTTCAACAAACAAATTTCCAATGAAAACAAAATTCTAAACATCAAAATTCAGGAAGAAATATAGATATGTCACCTGTTAAATAAAATAAGGCTGTGAATTAAATAAGGTTAGGTACTTAGTTTATAGTTTGTAGATATGAAATAAATACGTAACACAAACTCTTACTTCCACATAAAGGGACGATTGAGTTCAAACTTGGAAGTTAAGGTTTTAAGCAGATTTGCGTTAGGCGTTTTTTCCTCACACTCATTTTTTGGGTCAAAAAACAAAAATTCGAATTCTCTCAAAAACGAACCGATTAATTTTCTCCATTTGTTTTCAGAAGGGTACATCCATAGAACCGTTATTTTGTTTTTAAGTTTTCCCAAAAATTAATTCATGTTATTCATACACAGTTAACTCATTTTAACCGATGTATGTTGCCTGGAAACTAAAAAATAACACGAAATAATCTTTTTTAAATTGTTTACACACTAATTTGAAATACAAAATTTCAGTAAACTTATGCAATCGATTAAGAATTTGATTTTGTAACGTTAGTTACAACAGGCAACTTTCATTAAATTACTCCACCATCAGTGAGCTGCATAGTTTCAAGAATTTGGCTCTTTAGCTATCACACTTTATCTTTTTTTCATCTTGTTTGATAGGTAAAGTTGTACCAGAATTGTAAATTATAGTAGAATACACCTTAGACTTGTTTCTTTAATTCCTTATAAATAGCAGTCTAACATTAGACTAGTTCAATTAGACGCGAATTTAAAATATGACTATGAATATGCCCCATTAAATTTATAGTCAATCCGTAAATCACGTTTTTGGTTTACACGAACCGAATAATAGTATGAGTTATAGAAATTAGAAACAAAATTTTGAAGCATTTTTAAATTAATACCTATTTGAAAATGGACCGGAATTAAAAGAAACCATGAAGGGCCTTGCACATGAGAGCGAACAATGAATGGACGAACAAAAGTGATTTGTGATTTTACACATTTCAAAATGTCAATTTCAAACAAAAACACATATAAATAATAAGAAACCAAGATTTTCATTTTATTCTCTAAAACAAGAAAATTTTGTAGAAAACAATTTGGTAGTAACGAATTGCAGTGTGGTTGCTACAAACTGTCAAAATGTATTGGCGTATTACATACCATCCCCACTGCAAAGAATACATTGTTCGCGCGCAACTTAACCTCAAAATCATACCACTCTTGTTTTGTTTTTTGTTTGAAAGATCATGGCTGAGGAAAATATGGAAAAAAGGGTAATTAGTCGTCACTGTCTGCGAATACAAATAAAGCTCATGTGAAAGAAAAGTCAAAATATGCGAACATTCACAGTTTGCAGTTCGTAGGTCATGTGCAAGGTGCTTTAGTTCATGTTGGAATCACGTATACTGTGGTAATTCACGATCTTGTCAGATTCCAAAACACAGCGCGGTGCTACAATTTCAGATATTGACAATCAAGTGGTACGGAGTGTATCAAATCCTACACATTATTTATACATGGTTTCACCCATTCATTTTAATTTTGTATCTCTTATATATTACCTATACCTACTATACAATACACAATTATATATCTACCAATCTAAATACATTATATTTGTATAAACAAAACGAAAAGTGCAATGTGTGGGTGCTTAAAAACAACACGTATACACATTGGCAAATCTACACTAATGTTTTTATACATTCATATCAGCTTGGTGTATTTATATACAAATATAGGTACATAGGTGTTTGAACTGAACACAAATGGGAAAAATTGTCATTTTTTTTTTGCACATCGGCGGCCTCATTTCGATGTTGTTGCGTGTTTTTCGCGCGGTTTTATTTTTTTATTTTTTAAGTTTCACTGCACTGCAAACTGCTTACGAAAGCATTTAAAATGGGATAGCATTTGCAATATCTACGTCTACTTATACCATCAAGAAACATGTCGGTCGCCACTCGACGGTCGGCATACCTACATACCTACTCGGTGTCGATAAAGCGTGGCGGCAAGATTCATCCAGCATTCATTTTTCATTCACAGAGCCCTGAGAGCATGATTCCCCTTTTCTGTTGAAACAGCAACATTGGTTTTTGTTTTAGATACAAATATAGGTATGTAGGTTTGCTAGGTTTTTTTTTTGTATCTATGCAGGTAGGTAGGTACAAAT
Source organism: Eupeodes corollae (assembly GCF_945859685.1). Taxonomy (NCBI): domain Eukaryota; kingdom Metazoa; phylum Arthropoda; class Insecta; order Diptera; family Syrphidae; genus Eupeodes; species Eupeodes corollae. Next base: position 201,759,915 of record NC_079147.1, on the reverse strand, counting down.
TTCTACAGACTTATTGTTTCCCAAGCAAATGCTTTCTTTTAGGGATGCGCTGTGTTTTTAATGCAGCATTGTCAAAGGTGAAAACTGCATCACGGCTTGTAATCCTTCGTAATTGCGCCAAAAATGTTGCATGTGTACATTAGATCAGGCATTATTTAACAGTTCCTGTTCTGAAAAGATGCATAGTTACTTCTAACGCCAAATGGAAGATGATCTAGAACTGGATTTTTTTAGAAACTAGCATTCCAAATCCGTCTTCATTTTTGTAAACGTCAAAACAAGATGATTTTTAAACACGTCGGTTTCTCGCCTATAATTCAGTTTTTTTTTGCGCTTCGCCGATGATCATATGAAAGCAGTTATTTACTCGATAGCTTGTGCAAAATGCGTCCTGATTTTAAGAATAAAGTTACCTAGGTACCTTCTTAAGGTCTGACAGATCGTTCTTAGATGTTAAATAAATAAATAAGATTTCGCAAATCGCAACAGTCCTTTGAGAACTATGGCTTAGTGACTTACAACAACCAATCATTCCTGAGTGTGAGTAATGTTGTCAGGTATACAGGGGACCTACAGTTTCAAGCCGATTCCGAAGGGATAAATTGGGAGGATTTTTCAATTCCTTAAGAGGAGTTTGAAAAAAACTGTTCATGCAAACATTTATAAGTACGAGTAGATATCAAAACAGTTTCTAGACGCAAAGATTTTAAAGCGTAATATGGAAAGTAGTATATTTTTTTTATTAAAAAAACTAAAATTATGCTGCTGTATGGAGACTTTTTGGCCTAATTTTATATGCTTTAAATATATGAAAGACTTGTATTCTTCAAAAATATTGTAATCATGTTTTATGTTAAGTTTAATGCTGAGAATAGAAGGTATTAATTCAAAACCAGAGTACTATTATACAGGTTGTCAAATTTGAATGCCGTGAAATATAGCCAAGTGAAATAAGGCCAAATTACACTTATATCACTTTTTAAAGTGTAACTCCAACTTATTATTTAAACGAAGCCAAATTGGTTTTATTTCACTTCAACAATTCACTCAACCTCTCACCTACCCCAAACCCTATAGCGTGTCTAATAAGCAAATAGGCTGCAGGGGCATCATGCCTCCCTTAATACATAACCGTAAAATAAGTTGGTTATATTTTTCAAAATAATTTGTTAAAATGCATTGAATAACATTCAAAGTGATTGGCCAGCTACTAAAGGGTGCTTTTGTTAGAGGTGTGGTTTTCAAGAAAAAAGTGCATATAGTCTAATATTACAGCCAAAAATTAATCGTTATTATAAAGCTCTATTTTAAAAATGATTTCGGTTGAATAAATTAAGGCCGAGAAGTCCAATTTTCGATCACTTCCTGCAGTAAAAGCCGAATGTCAACAATCCCCGAATATTCACGTCATAGTCAATCGTCTCAGACTTATTTGGGTAGACAAGCAATTTCACATAACCCCATACAAAATAATTCAGCGGTGTCAAATCGCACAACATTAGATGCCACGACACGGGCCCATGACTTGAAATAAAAATCACTAAAAGTTTCCTCTAATAAATAGATCGTCGCTAGAATCCATCCAATTACTTTGATTATAAATTTGCACGAGTTGAAAACATTGTTCAAGAGAAAGTCTATTCATTATGTAATGACAAACCAAACAGAGCATAAATGAAGTGACAGCTGTCAAAAAGACCAACTTCGGAAAAGTAGTGCCAAAATGAAAATCACATGTCTAAAGAAACATACCCGTTATTTAATGGCTAGTTTATTCGACATAAAATTGGTGCTTACCTTGATATCAAGCTATGTACACTTACAACTTCCCGAAACTTTTTGGTACTAGGTACCCATACATTATTTACACACATTTGATAGTTTTGTTGTATGTACCTGAGCATACTTTACTTGAGCTAATTACCTAATTAAAAATAAAAACCAAATTATACCTACTTTGCTTAAGTTCCAGCCTAATTTTATACCTAATTAAAAAAAAAGAATATGAAGATAGTAGTTAGATACAAACAAGTTTGTTACCTATCCACAATTAGGTGGGTAGAACCTATGTACCTATGTACTTACCTCTTTACTAACGGTGCATAAAAAGGTGTTTCTATACTGAGGTACCTACATACATACCTAGCGAAACAAGCTACATAGATATAACATAACCTAAAACACCTAAAGGTTCCTGCCCCCGTCCAGAATTTAAAAAAAACATGTGTTTCTAAGATTTTGTATTGCTTTTACCTAACTGGCCTTGAAACATTTCTTTACCTTTTGGTTTTTGACTCATTTCCAATGCCAAATATCATCATCAAGCCATTATCATACTGTCCAATTACATATGCACCTACACATCCCCACAATATACATGCATATATACATTGTCCTAACCTATACATAGAACAAACAAAAACAGATTTTGACTTGAAAAAAGAATGTGTATAATTTCGGCATGAATTTGTCTTTTGTCAATCACCTTTTTCTTTGGAATTGGAAGTGTCAATCCCCCTGCCGATCAAAGCGCTTTCTATGTCTATTCATAACTTAAGTAGGTATATATACATACGTTTGTATGTTCATACTTTGTTTTGCGCGCAAAGCAGAAAAAGTTTTGTGGGACCAAAATTGTGTTGTTTTATATTTTTTCGCAATACCTATTCTCTTTATCTTTGGTTTGTTGGTGTTGTAGATTTGTATTTGAAATTGTTTAATTTGTAACCGGCATGATGCGGATGAGGAAGCCAAAGCCGGCGGCGCGCGGTGGTGGTGGATAGTGACCAGGTGACGGTGAGGCGACTGCGACGGCGACGGACGGAAAGCACTCTGATTCCATATTGTACACATACCTACCACGTCTGCGTAAAATAAAACGATACGGACAGGAAATAGGTAGATAGGTATAATTTTAATTTAACAGGAGAGCGTTATTTTGAATACACTCTTTTAGAGAGAATATTTGCCTGCGTCCCAGTACCTACAATTTTTACAATGTTAAAAATTCCCGAAGAAAATTTTAAGACGGCTAGTGGGTGGGTAAGTCCCTAGTTACCTACACCAAATTCTTAATTTCATTAAATCCTTTGCCACATTTTGCTTCGAAGCTTTCATTTTAAAAGTAGTAAGGTAGGTATTCGCTTTTACTACCTAAAATTGGTTGGGAATAGAAGAGTCTTGCCAGCTTGTATTAAAATAGTTAGAACTACATAAAGATCATTATAGAAAGGATGTCAAAAATTGAAAATATAAATGACCAATGGTAGTAAAAAATTAAGTACCAAATCTTAGTCCGAAAAACAAGTAATCTACACAACGTGTAAATCACATTACTACAATTTTGAAATATAAAAAACTCGAATCGTTGGTATACACTTTAAGAACAATTTCTTCGACAAGTTATTTATTAATTTTGTTTTATATATTTACAGTATTTTAGGATATATTCTTTAATAAAACTGTATAACAACAGCAACCAATTTTAAGACCGTAATATTTTTTTTGTGGAACCCTTTGCTTTTTTAATTTCGTGCCATCTTCTATCCACGAATTCATGAACTTGCCTGGAGCTCAATAGGAGTAAGGCGACTTCAATGTTGGAATTTATAAAATCCAAGTTGGTGTCATTTTTAAGTGCAGACATTTATTTAACATCCGATAAAAGAAGTTTAGTTAAAAAAAAATGCATAAATATTTTTTATTAAATTGCCACTTTCGCTCGTAGGAGGGGGCACAGTAAAAAATACTTGTATTTTACCCTTATTATACTTTTGACGCCAAAGTTATCGTACTGGCCCTTTTTACTTAGCCCATTATAAATCAAATACAGGCGGAATTCTAGCCCATTATAAATCAAATACAGGCGGAATTCTAGAAGTATAGTAAAATGTTTTCAATTTCCTTCAACAGGGAATCTAATTTGTCTTTTGAGCAATGTTTCTTATTATTTATATGTTGGCAATTATTTAATTTTGATTTTAATGTTTGAATCCGAAAAGATATTTAAATTTTTAACAATTTTCATTTTCTTAAATTTAACATCCCCTTAAGGCGAACGATGCCACAGTGGCCTGTTTTGGTTGCAAAAAACTTATCTTCTAAACGAATAAAGATATTGCTTACATTTTTTTATCTTGAAGGAAATTTCCAAAGCTGTAAAAGTGCAAATTAAAAAAAAAAAGTTTACAGGGTGTTTTAGAAATTGGTGTTAAAATAAAAAGTTTAAACAAAGAAGATAAACATAGCGTTATTTTAATATGCAATCGTCAAAATCAATTCTTTAAGTTATCAAAGTGAATTAAAACAGTAGAGCAAAAAGAAAAAGGACCAATTCGAATGAAGAAGTGGGAAAAAAGTATTTTTTTTTAATTTTAAGGTATTTTTTTTGTTTTTTCCAGTATTCAAGAGTAGGTACATAATGTATTTCGGTGACATATCAAAATTTTTACAATTTGTTCGATGAGCTCTTTTGGTAGCGAAGTATTGACGCCAAATCAAGTTATACTCAATTGTGCAGGCTAGCTCTTCTCTTTGGAAGTAGAATTATAAATGATTTGTAAATGATTATAAACAAAAACGAAAAGTGTTTCGAAGCCCTTTTTCTAGTTTTTACATTCAAAGTTAAGAAACAAAATAAAAAAAAATATCATCATAAAAAATCTTCAACTTTGGCGTAATCTATAAGGCACACCAATAACTTAAATATAATAATTTTTTTGATTACTTGAGCTTCAAATATTTGTGAATCCAGTGAACTAAAAAGTTTTGCATTATAGAATATTGCCTGCAGGCGACGTTTAAATCGACAAATTATTTTTTTTTTCAAAAATGTTCATACATATCATAATATTGAGTTTCTTCAAAACTTAGTTTTTACAAATTATATTAATTTATGGGTATGTAAAGAAAATCTTCATTGACATCTAGGTAAATGTACCAATACATGGCCTTCTAAAACATTTTCGTACGTTAAAGTTATCTATCAATTCAAAAATATTATGTATTTTTGTATTATTTGCTACCTATTTTATAATTTTAATGAAATAAAAAATATGTAAAAGTTATTGCTGTTATAGAATTAATTCAAAATTAACAAGTAACAAATTTAGATTTAGATATTATTTTAATGATAAAAATAATGAAAACATACAAAATCACAAGCACTCAAACTAGTTTTTACTTTGCTTTTTCAAATCTCATGGACGGAAACAAAATCAAGCTTTTTATATTTTGTTGAATTTGTCAACTTTCTTTTATTTCTCGTGGCAAATCTGTCAAGTTTTAAATTGACAAAATTTACTAAAAAGTAAAATGTTTCCAATCCTCGAGTACTTACTTGCAAAAGTTGCCGGATGAAAACCAAATTTGTGAAAACCTTATGGCAGAAACACAAACACGCTTCAGCTTCGGCTTAGCTTGTCGTTTACGAGTTCAGCCAGAGGATTTCAATGAATGCTATCACAATGAAGCTGTGACCTCACGTGAGTTTCGTGAGTGTCATTTTAAAAATGTAGTATTAGAAATCATTCAAAGCAATCTCAAACCAGGCCCGTCGTAACGCAGACGAAGCCAAATCTGAAGCGTGTTTGTGTTTCTGACATAAGGTTTCCACAAATTTGGTTTCCATCCGGCAACTTACGTTCTTAGCAACTGGTTTTAATTCAACAAAATAAACTTTTGCAAGTAACTAGTTTTGAAGAAACTCAACAAAATGATTGTAACTAAGGCCCATATTAAGTTTCTTCGAAGTTAGTTGGCAAATCTATTCTTAAAATGGGTTCGAGTTTTTTATCTTAATTCGAACAAAATTGTTATTATTTTTTCAAAGATTAGGTATTTGCATTTGATTGAAATAGAAACCAAATTTCTTAAAACTCATAACCCCTTTACTTCTATATAACACAGTTTTGACATGAAACTAGTTTTGGAGAAATTCAAAAATATGGGCGCAAGTTGAAAATGGTGCATAGTTTAAGCTAAGAACTGAATTTCATTTTTTTATTCAAGCAGGTAGGTACATATCTGCAGAAGTCAACTTTCAACATTTAAAGTTTTTTATAAAAACTCTTAAAAATGTTTGTATTATTTGTTTAGTGAAATTTTCTTACAACCAAAACTTGTGTTTCAATTCAAATCAATTAAGTACTTATCTTAAATATAAAAAAAATAGTGTCTAAACAAAATTTGGCCTGGCAATAATGTAAACTAGAAAAATCTCATAGCAATGCCGTTGTTGTGTTTCTCGTAGAAAATAAAATTCATTTTGTACCGAAGCTGTACCGAGACAGTCTACCGAAACATTTATTTGCAGAGGTGAAGTGGCGGGAAAATATATGAAACACAATGGAATTTCTTTGAAATGAAACACTATGCTTCATTCTTCCACGAATTATATTCAACTGACACCGGCTTTGTACAAAGCAAACAAAAATGTAGCTATGTACATAAGTATATATGTACGTATATATATATATATGTATTTATATATATTCATAGAACTCGGTCCTTCTCCAACTAGTGTTTGATTTAAACCTCTTGTCTTGCATCACCCTGACTCTCTTCGTCTCTTCACTTGTGTCTCTTCATCGATCCTATTCCTATTCCTATGACTATTCACGTCTTCACGAGGCTTTTTATCGCCAAATGTGACACATAGCTATTTATATAAAACCCATATAATTTTGTATTTAATCGCAGCCGTACGAATACGAAATGAATCCACGATGCTTGTGATGTTATAGGTAGACAAGGTAAGTACTTATAGGTACCTAGTTTTAGTTTAACATACGTGGGTAATTAGGCAAAGGGTGTCCAGCGCGAATTTGTCAACTTTAAATTGCGATTATCGAAATATTAGGGGGTCGGATTGTGGGTAGAAGGGGTGGCATTCAAAGCGCAGGATTTACGGATTTATGCGTTTTCGGTGGAGCAATGTTTGAAGTGCGTTTGAATCATTGGCACTTGCATATGTATGTACATATGTACGTGCGCTGCCATCAACATCAGCATAAGTTCCGGTTAATATGTATCAAAAACTGGCTTACCTACTACACTTTAAAAAACAAAATAAGGCCAGTTCTAAGAAGTTGGTCAAATTGGTCTTTGACAAAGTGAAACAAGGCTTAATTAATTTGAGTAATAAGACCTTGTTACTTATTTTTACTATGAGTACCTACCTATAGCAGTAAATTTTAGGAAGTTGGGGTTAATTAACGGCACCACTGTCGGCAACAACATAAAGTTAATCGAAATCCACGTAGGAATATAATCGATAAGGAAGAGAAAAAGGGAATAGGTACAAACAATCAAAATGCAAACTATTTTGAAACAAATCCAGAATGTTTGTGATAAGTACCTATACCCAGTTTAATTCAACACACGTTGAAAATGCTGGAGTTATTGTTGGGAAAAAAGCTGAAATGTGTTCTATTTTGCTGTGAAATTCATAATAATTGCAACTTTAAAGGTGGTATGGGACATGGGAGAAGAAATTTAGGTTTCTTTTTCATCGAAGCAACGGGTACCTATGTATGTATGTATGTACCTAAACAGAAGAATGAAGATTTGTCTCCTCTTCTAATGAAAACCATGATATACATTCCTATGCACCTATAGGTAGATACATAACAGCCGCTGTCGGATATGTACATATGTAGGAAGAGCAACCTAGCAACCTATTTCTAAAAAATGCGCGTGGCCGGATCTAGGATTCAAATTTTGTAAATTTTAATTTTATTGGTTCAAATTCTGTTCATATTTGTTAAAGTTTTTCAAGTCTATGAAACCTATTATTTTGTATACCTATAATATCATTTTTAAAGGCATGGTTTCACCTTTCTATCGATCTATTTTGCGGTTTCAAAAGTAAACGTAAATAGTATAAAGATTGAACGTTGACATTTATGAAACACTTCATTATTTAAAGGACTACAACGCGAATTGTTGCAAGCATCGATTTTTTGAGGTAATTTTCGACCACTTTTTGACACATATTGGGCGCTATTGTCTCAGCCCTAACTTGACGAATGTTGTCTTTCAAGTGCTCAAGAGTTGAAGGTTTATCTAAATAAACACGGTCTAGTTGATATCGTCGTGACGAGTAATTACGCGGAAAGGAATTGTCTCCTACAATAAATAAATGTTGCAATGCATTCTTGAAACCTCAAACTCTCCAAGACGTATTCTTTAATAGCAGGAAAAAAAGTCGGTTACATAACGCTTCGAATTGTTGGTGACAGTCGGTCCATCGTCGTTTTTGAAGAAGTAAGGTCCAATTAATACTTCGTTTTTTGGTTGTAATAGCCTCCCTTCAAGTACTTGAGATTATTCAGAGCCCCAAATGTCGTATTTTGTTTATAATCTTACCTATCGAGTGAAAAATGTACTTCGTCGCTCAGGAAAATTGTGTTCCAAAAATCGGCGTTCACCGCCAGTTGTTCAAGCACCCATTCGACATATCTAAGAGGTTGTGAATGGTCACCTGGCTTGGCTGGTTGTTGTGTGAGCTGGACTTTATATGGATGTAGTTGTAGATCCAAATGCAAAATACGCTTTAATGTCCGTAAGACAGTCCTAATGATGCACAGGCCTTACAATATCTGTAACCAATCCAAATTTCTTCATAATTTTTCCAATTGCTTGCTTACTTGGACCATAAATCCTTAATCCTTTTAAAGCACGTTATGTGGCTGTGATAGAATCACCATTTTTGAAGTAGGTTTAACAATTTGTATGCCTTGTGCAATAGTTGAGCAATCAGACTTTCAACTAGACAATATAATTGGTTTAATACATAGTTTGACAAATGTCGAATTCGAGGCCTATACTTTTGAAACACAAAATGAATAACCCGTTATTGTATGTATGCATGTAAATAAATAAAAAAATATGTAAGTCTTAAGAAATTCAACAGACTTGTTATTGATCTTACTCAATTTTTCGGCGAACCAAGTTCCGAGGGAGTTTCGATTTTTGAGTTTTTTTTTCTCAAATTTGACTTTTATGTCAATCAAGAAATCAAATGTTTAGGGAAATATGTAGATAAATATTAATTATTGTACTGTTAAACAAATGAATTTTTGAACAACTTTAAATTCAAATCCTATTTAAAACTAGATATGCCGTAAATCTCGTTTCGAAAAAAACCAATAATATCGTTTTAAGCATTTTTTAGAAGATTTACGTATAAGTTTAGTTATTTTCAAATAACGTTAATAAGATTTTAACAGATGTGACGCCAAATTGGAACCCAACTGTATAAACAACGTACGTCAAATCCGCTTTTTAAGATTTCAACTCAACTTATACAATATATTTTTACGTTTTAAATATGACATTGATGTACATATATGTATATAACCTACTTAACAAAAATTACCAATTTATAAATATAAAATTTCAATCATGTTCAAAGATATATAAATCTTCCTATATCAATACCTACGTACATATGTATCTACTTGACTTAAATGCATTAAAAATAGAATTCAAATTTGTATATCTATTTCTGTGCAAATTGCAGTTATAGGTCCGTAGGTATGTATGTAGGTTTGTACTATGCCATGCAATGTAAATGTTCCAATTTATTTCAAGCCAAATCGAAACGGATAAAATGGCGTAAGAAATGGGAGATGACGCACAAAAATAAAAGCAAAGATGTGCATAGCCGCTCGATGTCTACCTATAAAAATTACATAGGTACCCTACTCTACTCCAAAAACTTTGATATTGATGGTCAAAATCTGTCTTAAAATTAATGTTTATTGATGCATCATCTTTTTTTTTGTATCCCGTGTGTGTGTATCTACAGAATTTCTTAATTAAATATTCAATTAAATAACGGAGTAGACAGTGGTTCGTCAATTAATTCTTATTAATTTAGTGCTATCTTACTCGTATAATTTTAGTCGATCTAACTAGATCTACAATTCATGAAGTAAAAATAAGAACAATCATGAGATGAAAAATGCTTATCTATAGTTTTAAAAAACGGCATAAAGCAGGAATAAAGGTAGGTAAGTGGTAATATAAGTTGATACATATGTACCTACATATGTATGTATATATAAAATAAGATAGGTATGCTTGGAACAATTTTAAGTTTATAGGTAGACGACAAACACACCGGTTGCTGTTTTAAAAAGGTATTGTTAACGACTTCAGTACCCTTTTGTATAAACATTTAGATAATAGAAATGTGGGCAATCGACTGATCAAAAAGATAATACCTATCTATCTTTAGTTATGTATATATTTAATGTACGTTGGTACTTATAAATATTGATTCAGATCTCTTTGCCCATAGTAAATGTTAAAGGTTAATAGTTAATATGTTGTATTTTGAAGCTTACCGGTTGAGCATGGCATACATAATATGTATAATATTATGTATGTATCTCTTTTATACCTAAGTGGGCATGATTTTTGGGAAGAGGCATATTTATAATTGTTGCACTTAATCTAGGATATCTCTATCTGTTTTAACCTAGTAAGACTTTCAGTGGCAACAGCAATGAACTAACAGAAACCGGCATTATAATTTTCTTAAAGCATTTCTATTCGAATTTGTTCACTCTAAACTTTTTCTTTGTCGCTGAAAACTTATGGAGATTCTACATGCAGTACGTAGGTAGCACAAGTTGTCAAAATTGAAACTCTATCTATTAAAAATTGCTGTTCGAGTGTCAGCATGAAAGGATACATCTGATGAAATCGAACAAAATTTGAAATAGTCATCAAATAGCTTTGGCCAAATTAATAGAAATAAAAATAGATATTTGGTAATAGCATTTTTAACATTTGTGTAGGGCAAAATATCTTAAGATTTTCTCGAGGAGATGAGCACCACATTTCAGTGAAGATTCTCCACAGTCTTTTTGTTACACATAACATTAAGGAAGCCATCTTAAAGTTGCAAACTTTCAAGTATGCTTGTTAAAGTGGCTTCATCTCACATTTCGAACATTTTTGTGACATCAAAGTATCTACCTAAAATTCTGCAAAATATAGGTCCCTTTTTGACCTATGCTTCTAAGTAGTGCTTAAACGACTTCAAGCTAACTATTTTTTAATGCAGTGTGTGTGTCATGCATATTTAAAGAAAACTTCAACATTTGATTGATTACTTATTTATTTAAGTCCTGTATGAAGTAGGGCCTCATCCAACAAACTTCTCCAACTAGTTCAGTCCCTAGCTTAGCTTAATATTTTGTCAAAATATTAACAGTCAATATACCTACGAGTAGTATACAATAGTAGTAGTATTGTATGATTTACTTTAGTAAAAAATAGTTAAACTCGAAAGCAGAAAATGGCCACATTATTTTGGCCATAACTGTTTTTGAATGTCCATGTTTACATTGGAGGCGACTCCTCTGGAAATGTCATTACTTCACTTTAATCACTATCCTAAATCTCAATTATCAAGCTAGCGGGAGTTAGGTTCATTGTGATAAAACGGCAGAATAAGTCGGCCCAAAAAATTTTATGTGAAGGCCGTCTCGTCTATTGAGGCCACATATTTTGACGTTTAGTATTTTTATCTTGCAGTAGGTCTAGGTGGGAACGCACATAATTCTCTTTCTTTTTCGATCCTATTAATATTGATATTTCCAAATCTTATTAATAGGGTAGGAATAACCTAGGTAATAAACTAATCTGTCAAACTTTACCTAATAGGTAGGTTTTCACATGAACTTTGACATTGTGCAGACACGATCCGAATTAAAAACTTGAAATAAACAAATTCATACCCATGAAAAAAAAATGTGCTGAAGAAGCAGATCCCAATCAAGCATAATGTAAGTAAGGTCAGTTTTTAATAACTTCATTTTAAATCGCGTGGGTTTAGCTATCTTAGAGATATCTTCTTGAGACCTTAATAGGCCTATGAAATGTATAAAGCTAATGGCCAACTATCAAAAGGTACCTACGCAAAATATCTTACCAGCAGCGGTAATAAAAAAAGAAAACAAATGCAGCTGAAACTCTCTCCCAATCTAATCAACAAGAAAAAGATGCAAGATCGCACATGTCCCACGATTGACGATTGTGTCATTCATTTAAAATAAAAAAGGAACGAGAACAACAGATGAACAGAACGTCGAAACGACAGCCTCAACAAAATTGATTGTGTTCTATTTTATATGTCATACTCGCATTTCTTGAAAATTGTACATATGTCTTATCACTAGCAGCAGCGTGCATACAAAACGATTTACTTTTTACTTCCTTAATTCATTATAGAGCTAGTTGTTGAAGAGGGGACGGGTGGAAAGGGGGAAAAAAAGGTAATATAAAATGAAGAGGGATTCAGTCCAGAAAAAAAACTACACCAGCCACATCTTCTATGAATCTACAATAAAATTTCCCCAAGCAAAATCTTTATATACTCTATATATCTACGATCCCGTATATTCAAAATAAACGCTTACTTTTTGTTGCGTGTGTTTGTGTCGGAGACGGAGAAGAGCAAAAAACGCATTTTGTCCATGGGAACGACACGAAATAATTTTCGGAACACTCTCACCAATTTTTAAATTTCAAATAATCTTTCTCATTCGACGTTACTCAGTGAAGCAGTTTAGACGTGTCAGTTCTATTTCGTGCAAAGTGCTTAACGGTTATAAATATATCTATTCATTTGTAAAAGAAAATTTAGAGAAAGTTTCTTCTCAACAAACTAACAAAAAAAAAAACAAATTAAATCCAAATTCTTCTTTTTCAAATCAAATAATAAATAAAAATAACTCTTATCACAATGGCCGATGTTGCAGTTGAAAACAAGTGAGTAAAGTTAAGCAAATCTGAAAAGAAAATGACTCGCCGGCATTTTTTTTCCAAAAAAGCTCTGTACACGTTATTTTGGCGGCAATATGGCGTCAGTTTAAAAAATAATGTAGTTTAAATGTATTTGCGTTGTTTCGTTCTGGAAATCGAAATAAGTGAATCATTTCAACACCAAAAAATACAGTTATTGCAAAAAGTTTTTTTTATGTATATTTGCAAACGGTGGTGATAATATGAAACGATGAAAATTTTATGTATAACATGAAAAAAGGTGGTTGTTGGGTAGAGAAGAAATATAGCAGCAATAGCAAGAGAAAGATCGAGAAGAAGCAGAGCGACAACGAAACGAATAACTAACGAGTGTTAGGAAAGAAGGAATATACGACGAATCGAATGTATACCTATGAAACCGAAACGCAAACGAACAAAATTGCGGTTGCAATTTCTTGTGCTGTACAAAATTTAAAAAAATCGACGCTTGGCAGAAGGAGACAGTTTCATTGAGTGGAATAAGGATAGCAGAATGAGTTGTTTGCGTTTGTATGAGAGCTTTAACTTCAGCTAAATGAAGCTTTGCAGGAGTGAGGGAGAATTTATATGTTATTCGTCTTGTTCCCTTAACAAATTTTCTATACCTATTTTGTGTATGGTGTTGGTTGTATTTATTTATTAACGGCTGCGGCTCGGCTTCTGGGTGGGAAAAGCAAAGGGCAGGTGGTGGCCAGGCGGAGGCCGGTGGCGCAATGAGGCTATGTATTGTGTGTGTGAGTGAGATAGTATTGGTGAGCCTTATATACCTTGATTGTTTGGTATATAGAAAAGACGCTTTCTGGAATGCTGTTTGCCTGCTTGGCGGTTTCGAAAATAAAACGGTGAGGAAAATAACAACCAAACCGACTTAGACTTGACTTAATGGTTAAATATTGTACTTGGTAGCATAAATTGTAACCTTTCTGTTTCTTCTGTGTTGTATATTTCACTGTACTGGCAATTTTCTAGCTTTTCACAATTTATCTACGTATGGAAATTCGACTTACCATTTTGTTCTTCTCATGCCAACTTTAGAAACACATTTTTTTTCTTGTTTCTCTCTTCTCTTTTGCCGCTTTTTATGGATTTTGTTTTTTTGTTTAACATTCATTATCTGAAATTGTTATTCTACATGTATAATGTACTTCTGCTAAAAAAGAGTTAACTTTTTGGATGAGAGAATTTTTTTGTTAAATAATGGAATGGAAATAAAAAAGATACAATTTAAGCAAAGGTCGTTACCGGTCAACGTCAAGGTCTGTTTGCACCAACCAAGCTGAAAAAAACGTTTTGTGAAGATGGATACACAAAAGCACAACCATTAGGTTGTTTTTAACTGCCGCTTGGAGTTTTTTTTTTTTTGATAAAGCGTGAGGTTGGATAAATACTGCGCATGTAGTCTTTTTTTTTTTTAACTACATTCATAGGTATTTACCGGCCGGTTCTTGGGTAAAATGAGATCGAAATTTCTGAGAAGTTCTGTGCTGGGTGTTTTTTTGTTTTAAAAAATTCGTTAAATTTCAAATTTTCTAAGCCCATGAACCAAGCTTGTAAATTTTGTTTGAACTTGGAATAGGTATCTAATATAGTTTACATAAAGTTGGTACATAAGGATGTAGGTGTGTATATATGTACATATGTAGCTAGTGCAAACAAAAATATTATCACTTCTGTTTGTTATACATTATAATTTATATAATTTATTTAAACATTATTAACGCCTGCAACTGTAACTTAAATTTCCAAAACAATTGAAGTAAATTTTATTGAATTTAGCATTTATAATAAAATGTATAACTAATTTTTTGTTCAACTTATGAATATGAATATGGATAGGTATAGGTAGCTACACAATTGGTTTAAAGTTATAGTATTCATTTAAAGCTTGATTCCAACTACTTTCTTACTAAGGTAAAATTCGTTATTTAATTGTGGATTGATGGTTACTTTCTCAAATTGTATTGAAAAGAGCTATCAATCTTTCAAGTTTCATAGCCAAGTGAGACTCGTCTAAAGTCCTGAATAGAGACAGAAAATATACCTATTAAGTTACCCATACAAATTATAATTGCGTGTTTTACTTAACCTTAACTTTTTTGCTGCATAAACATAATTACATACCTTTTTGGTACTTGTAATTTGTGCAGGCATTAAACTTATTAATTTCGACCGAAACTGGCTTGAAGTTAAATGTACTCTTAAAACAACAGAATAAGTAACTTACCACTATTGAAATAGAAAGATTATGTTTTAAACACACAAGCAGGAATGTCAAAGATTTTTTCATATACCAACGGAATAACAATAGTAGAAGTTTGATGGGTATACCGGGATTGTCCAGTTTGTAGCAAAAAATAACGGTTTTTCGTTCAAATAAAATCCACTAGTTGGGTATAATGATGGTAATTTTTCCAGTTTCTAGAATTTTTTATTTTCGTCAACAGAAATGATTTAATTTAAATACCTACCTACCTGCCTTATGTTTGTTTGTGGGATTTCATACAGCAAAACATATTCGTATTGTTGCTAACGTGAGCTTGATTGCATGCCGCAGTCATATTTAAAATATGATAAGAGCAAGCTCTGACCTACTATTTAATCATGATTACCATGAAGCACACTATAACAAGATTTAACTTTTGTTTTATTTTTATTTATAGAGAGACCCCAGTTGTTGAGAAGAAGGAGGTCGCAGAAGTCGATGCTGCCAAGAAAGTAGAATCGGTTGAAAAGACTGCCACAGAAAACGGTGCTGCTGAGGAAGTGGCAAAAGAAAATGGCGATGCACCAAAAGAAGCTGCTGACGCCGCTGATGCTACTGACGCCGCTGCCACAGCTGTTGACGCTAAAGATGAAGATTCGACGCCCTCAACAGACGAAGAGCAAAACGGCGATAAGAAAGACGACGCCGAAGCAGAAGAGACAAATGGTGACTCAACAGGTTGGTTTTAGTACCTATCTACCTACCTACTAATTTAAACAAAAAAACTTGTTAATAATTTTATACTTTTTTCTTGTGCTCTGCAACATGTCTTAATATAATGTTTAGAGTATTCAAATTTTAATTATTGATTTTATATGGAATTGTTATTTTAATTCTTACAGATGCTCCCGCTGAGGCTGTGAAGAGGAAAGTCGCTTCTGAAGCCGATGCCAAATCAGACGAAACAGCCGCCACACCAGAAAAGAAAGCCAAATTGGACGAAACAAAAGAAGATGTTACCAATGGCTCAGATGCAACTGAAGTAGCGGCTTAAAATTAAAATTAAACAAAAAAAAACACAAAACAAACAAAACACAAAACTTAATAATTTTAATATAAAAACAACAAAACATATTTTTTTTTAAACAAACGAAAGAAAGTTTTTTTTTCTAATTATGATGTATATGTATGATTTTTAATATTATATATGTATGTATAAAAAAGTGTATATTTCCTAAAGCAAACAAAAGGAGGAGAAAAACACAAACAAACAAATAAAAACATTTCTCTTAACTCCTGCTCCTCAGGAAATATATATAAATAACAAAAAAAGAAGATATTCCTCCTACGCGCCCCATGTAAAAGAAGATAACATTACATACATTTATATAGTTAAAAAGTAACGATTGTTTATTTCCGATCTTACCTGTAAGAAATTTGATAAATAAAAGTATAAATAAATGATTATAAGATGACTAAAAACAAAAACAAAAGGAGTTATGAATGCCAACATGTCTATGTACTTATATGGAAATGTACCCTTTTTTAAAGAAAATCCCTTTTGCCACCTTTTTTGTTCCATTTAAGGATTATCAAAATGTGTTGTTCGTTTAAAAAAAAAAAGAAAAAAATATATCGAGTCCTGAAGAATTCCTTGTAAAATTTTAGTATTGTAATAATTTATTTATAAGGACAACAAAAAAAAGTATATAAAACTTGCAACTCATTCTTAAAAGGTTATTTTTTTCCTTTTTACTCAGAACACAAACAAAAAATCATACACCTCTTTGTTAGTAAAGAACAAGAACAGACAAAATGTTAACAACTAAAGAAGCAAAAGTGTCAAAAAAAGAAAAACAAATTAAAAAGAAAAGTTCAATAGATGAATTATTATATCAATATACATATAAAAAGAATTCTGTAAAAATATATACAATAAACTGACGAGAGGCTTTTTTGGTGATATTCATCAAGTAAAGTCCACGTTGCGTAAAAGAAAAATACAAATAAAAATCGAAAATAAAAAAGGAAACACTTATTTATTGACAAAAAAAGATAAGAATAAAAACAACTTTGAACATCAATAAAAGAATACAAGACATACTGCCTACCTATTTTTGATTATTAATAAATATACTGTATACATAGATTTTTTTAAATGAATTTTTACAAAAAAAATTCTATTGAGAATGTTTTTTTTTTTTTAATTTTATTTCGTTTTTTAGTTTGAGTTTTGACCGTACTTAAGTTTTGAATGATTTTCTGTTCCCAAATTAAGATGAAATGAACAAATGAAAAATTGTAAGACAAGAAAGATGTGGTGAAAAATAAAAGCAAAATCAATAAAAGGGATGATGACGTTTTATTGCTTCATAGGTAAAGGGTTTTTTCTTCAAAGGACAACAGGAACAATTACATGGAAAAATAAACGTTTAGGCGGTCTAAAGGTGTATTTTTGAATTCAATTGAAATGAGAAAATGGCACGTCTTCCGCTTCCGGTGTGCTGAATGTTCTCGAAAGTTGTAGAAACTAAATAGTTGTATATTCTAGAAACTAGATGGCGATGCTATTCGCTATTCCCTGTGAGTGAGTTTCATAAGAAAGCAAGCTTTATTGATATCCGGCTGTGTTCATAAGTAAATGCATACGAAAAAGTAAATCCCCTATTACACGATGACTAATCTGAATACGTACGGAAAATATATCTATGTATGTAGTTCTCAAGTGTGATAACTAAGTTGAAAAGTGTACGAGATTAAGAAAGTGTAGTATAAAATTAAGGCAACTATCATTAATAATGTGTAATTCCCCTTATGTTTAGGTTTCAGAGTTTCGTAGCTAGATGTCGCACGCTGAGCGCGAAACTCTGAAACCTGAGACATAGAAGCGAGACAAAAGGTTGTTTGGCTCGCTCTCATAAAAATTTGTATTCTAACGGCTATTCTATTCAACGGACGCGCCCAAGCCAGTCGAATTAGATTTGTAGTCTTTAAATAAGAGTTATATTTTAATAAAGAAATTATATACCACAACGTCAGATGTGGGGTAATACACCAAAAGAAAACTAAATTATTGTGTATATTACCTCTTTTTGCGGATTTAAAGCCAGCTATGACAAAACTCAACAAAGCACAATTGGTTGAAGCACTTCAGAGCGCTGGAGTAGATGTGCCAGACACGGCTTCTCTAGCTCAACTTCGGGCATTGTATGAAAGTACAGTTACAGTGGCACCCCAACAACCTTCTGGTGAGTTAACTGAGAAAACTCCACCTTCTGCTGAGCTAACCGAGGAAACTCCACCTTCTGCATCTCCGAATGGAGAGAATACTTCCGAAACACTGGCCGCTTCTGATAACAGGCACAGTAATACAGCTTCTGATGTCCAAGACTTGGAAGAAGAACAAGAGCTGGCCAGACTTGAGCGTCGGAAAAAAATCCTTGAGCTAAGGAAAGAATTGGACCAGATGGAAGCGCCCACAACATCTTCGGTTGCACCATGGCGTGCAGTGGACTTCTCAGACATCGAAAATGCTGTTCCTGCATTCAACGGTGACGATCCATACAGCATCACTAAATGGATAGTTGACTACGAAGATGTGACCGACTCGCTGGGATGCGATGACCGATGCAAGTACTTGTCTGCACGCCGTCTCATGCAGGGAACTGCGAAAATGCTGTTACGCACGGTCTACGTTGACAACTGGGATTCTTTGAAGCAAATACTTATCAAAGAATTCGACCATAAGATGAGCAGACAGCAGGTCTATCGTCAACTGAGTGAGAGAGTACGTCGTCAGGGCGAGCCACTTCTTCGATATGTCATATGTATGCAAGAACTTGGGTCACATGCTGAAATCGATGAGGCAGAGTTGATCGAATTCATTATCGATGGTTTGAGGGATTCACCAGCAAATGTCTCTATTCTTTTTGCCGCCAAAACTATAGTAGAGCTCAAAAACCTCTTGCCACGATACGAAAAAAGAAGAGTTCCGAGGACTATGGTTGCTAGGGCAACAACTTCTGGAGGAAATATGGTTCCCTCAACTTCAGCATCAAACAACGAGCAGTCCAAGAGATGTTTTAATTGCTCAAAGTATGGGCACATCGCAGCAAAATGTCCAAAGGAGCAACGACCAGCTGGATCCTGTTTCAAATGTGCTGACGAGGGGCACACTTACAAAAACTGCCCTTATATTGTGAAGACCAGAGTTGGAGCCGTGAACCGGGATGCCCTACATGATGACACCAAGGAGCTGACTCAGAGTTTGGATGCTGTTCAGATGGTGAGTGTCGCCTTTATGACAAATAAGAATAAGTGCACAAAATTTATCGATTGTTGTTCTCTTTTGGATACCGGTAGTCCGATTAGTTTCATACGAAAGTCTGTTCTGCCTGAAGAAATTAACGTTCAAGAATCATTAACGTATTCAAGATTTAAAGGATTAGGAAACATTAAACTCTTTACGTACGGTACGATTAATTGTTATATTAATATAAAAGATAATTTAAATCTTGTTTCCCTTATGGTTATTCCAGATGAAGTAACTCCTATACCTTTACTTATTGGTCGTGATCTCCTTGAAATCTTTAATATAAAACTTAACATGAACTGTAATAAAGTTAATATAACTTCTGAGCAGTGTCAAAATGAAATTTGTTCGAATAAAGTTTTTCTTTCTAACCAATTGTATATGTGCACTTATTCTGATGAAAAAACCGAACCTTCAGAGTGTAGTCATTATAAGAACAACATAAATGATGTTTTTGGGAGCAGCGTATTAGCCGGTGAATTAAAGATACAACCTAAAGAACTTAGTGATTGCTTCAAAGACAAGTTGAATACATTTGATCATGATCGGATTAAGCTTAAAGACGATCTTGATGTGAAGAGAGAATACAATAATGTTGAGGTAGATAGTGATTTATTTGGCTGCCATGCTTTTGAGATTATATGGGATAGAAAAGATTATATAGATATTGATTCAAATCTTAGTTTAGACATTTCAAAAACTATTAAAAATATAGTATCTCAAAATTATTTGAATTTTGATAAAACTATGGTTTCACCAAAGGATTTTGAGATGCACATTAGACTTACATCTGATATTCCTGTTTGTTTTGCTCCGCGAAGGCTATCAGTCTCAGAAAAAGGTACTGTGAGTGAAATAATAAAAGACCTATTGGAAAAACGAATTATTCAGCCAAGTAGTTCTCCGTATGCTGCACCAATAGTTTTAGTTAAGAAAAAATCTGGTGAAACCAGAATGTGTATAGACTATCGAGCATTGAACAAACGTACAGTAAGAGATCCTCATCCAATACCATTGATAGACGATTGCATTGAATACCTGGAGGGGAAGAAGGTTATGACCTTATTAGACCTTAAGAGTGGGTTTTACCAGGTAAAGGTAGCAGCAGATTCAACACAATTAACATCTTTCGTAACCCCGAACGGTCAATGGGAATTTCTTAAAATGCCTTTCGGCCTTAAGAATGCGCCCAGTGTTTTTCAGAGATTCATAATTCAAATTTTTCGTGAATTTATAGACAGAGGAGATATAGTTGTCTACCTAGATGATATATTAATTGCTAGTAAAACTATTACTGAACATTTTGAGATACTTACTAAAATTTTATGTTGTGTAGCGAAGAATGGGTTGGAGCTCAACTTGTCAAAATGTCGCTTTGCATATTCGAAACTTGATTACTTAGGGTTTAAAGTAACGGAACATGGCATCCAACCTAGTGATTCCCATATTCGAGCGATTGCTCAATATCCTGTGCCTAAAGACAGAAAGAAATTGCATTCATTTTTAGGACTTTGTTCATACTTTCGCAGGTTTGTCGAATCCTTTTCAAGAATAGCAAGACCTCTTTATAATTTATTAAAAGCTGAAACTCCTTTTAGATTTACTTCCGAATGCGAAGATGTTTTTCAGACTTTAAAGGAACGGTTAACATCTCCACCTGTATTGGCAATCTATAGTCCAAGGAAAGAAACAGAACTGCATTGCGATGCAAGTTCATTAGGGTATGGTGCAGTTCTACTCCAACGACAAGAAGATGATAAATTACATCCGGTAGCATTCTTCTCTAAAAGCACCACTGATCAAGAGGCCAAATACCATAGTTTTGAATTGGAAACTTTAGCCATAATTTCAGCTTTACGTCGGTTCCGTGTTTATTTGCAAGGTATTCCTTTTACAATCGTAACTGATTGCAGTTCTTTAACAATGACACTGAACAAAAAGAATGTTAATCATAGAATTGCTCGATGGGCCTTAGAGCTGGAGGATTATGATTATAAGGTCAAACATCGTAGTGGTGCCAATATGAATCATGTTGATGCCTTAAGCAGATGTAATGTTATATCCGTTATTGACTCTGAGGATGTTGATTTCCAACTCAGAGCAGCCCAAAATCGAGATGTAAAGATTTTGGAAATGAAAAACAAACTATATTTAAAAGATAATAATTCGTTTTTAGTTCAGGATGGTATTGTCTTCAAAAAAAATAAAAATGGTAAACTTCGATTCTATGTCCCATCTGAAATGGAAACTAATGTTATAAGAATGATCCATGAGAAAATTGGGCATTTAGGTGTAACAAAAAGCTCTGATCAAATTGGCCGTCACTATTGGTTTCCGAATGTTCAGGAAAAAGTTGAAAAATACATTAAAAATTGTATCCGTTGCATAATGCACTCAGCACCAGTTCGATCTAATATACGCAATTTGTTCAATATTCCTAAGGAGCCCATTCCATTCCATACAATACACTTGGATCATCTTGGTCCTCTCCCTTCAATAAAGTCAAAGAGAAAACATATATTAGTGGTAATAGATGCATTTACAAAGTTCACTAAATTATACCCAGTTGTATCTACAAGCTCAAAAGAAGTATGTGCAGCACTAAGAAAATATTTTGAGTATTACAGTAGGCCATCAAGAGTAATTACTGATAGGGGAACCTGCTTTACATCACTAGAGTTTAGTTCATTTGTTATAGACCAGAATATAGATCATGTTAAGGTGGCAGTTCATTCGCCACAGGCCAATGGTCAAGTAGAGCGAGTCAATAGGGTATTAACTGGCATGCTTGCTAAGCTTTCGGAACCAATCGAGCACTCAGATTGGGTTGTTACTTTAACACAAATAGAATTCGGACTAAATAACACTATACATCGCGCTATTCAAAATACACCAAGTCAATTGTTATTTGGTATTAACCAAAGGGGAGTAGTAATCGACAAATTAACAGAATTTCTTGATGATAAACAATTAAGTCAACTGGAAAGAAATCTTGAATTGTCAAGAGAAAAGGCTTCAGAAGCAATCACTAAGATTCAGGAATATAATATTAAATATTTTAATGAGCATAATAACCCGGCACGTATATACGATGAGGGTGATTATGTAGTAATAAAAAATGTAGATACAACAACCGGTGTAAATAAGAAATTGGTTCCAAAGTTCAGAGGCCCATACGTTGTTTACAAAATTCTACCTAATGATAGATACGTAATACGCGATATCGAAGGTTGTCAAATCACACAGCTGCCATATGATGGCATTGTCGAGTCTCGAAATATTCGACTTTGGAAGAATCGAGACTCTGAAGGTTCGGTTGATTAAGGGCGACACCTACCATCTCATGATTATAACTTAAGACTTGTTTGTTTAATTTAATCGTGGGCGATCAAATTGTCAGATTGGCCGAGTTGTAGTATAAAATTAAGGCAACTATCATTAATAATGTGTAATTCCCCTTATGTTTAGGTTTCAGAGTTTCGTAGCTAGATGTCGCACGCTGAGCGCGAAACTCTGAAACCTGAGACATAGAAGCGAGACAAAAGGTTGTTTGGCTCGCTCTCATAAAAATTTGTATTCTAACGGCTATTCTATTCAACGGACGCGCCCAAGCCAGTCGAATTAGATTTGTAGTCTTTAAATAAGAGTTATATTTTAATAAAGAAATTATATACCACAAAAGGCTATTGTAATGACCCCAAAGTGCTTTTGCTCTCTGAGTAGAGGTTATTATCCGAAAATCTTGGATGAAAAACACCTCGACCTCACTGAACTGTCAAAAAATAATTGTAAAGTGTGTTAGTTAAGCTATCGCTCAGTTTTTGTTTGATTTATTTGCTCTTTCATATTTACATACATGATATCTGGGCCTGGTTCTCAGCGGATCGTTTCAACTCAACCTTTTAAATTCGGCTCGCGTCGTATTTCCCTATTAACGGATTCGGGGCGAAGCGTGATTTGATACTTTTGGTTTGACTTTTTCTGCCTATATTATAGTGATTTGACAGCTTTACAAATTAAAATTTGTTTTGTTTTTATTGAATTTTTGAAATTTGAGGTGATTTGTTTAAATTTTTATACTTTTTTGTGGATTGTGTATAAATTATATGAATTTTAAAATAAATCTAACTCATAATTTTATATAATTACAATAAAGAAAGAATCCACGAAGTCGAACAGTGAATAATAATGAACCCTCTTTCGGCTGTGAATCCACAAAAAAATATATCGGATTTCAAATCGCCAACAACCATTATGACATTTCAAATTCGCCCTCGAATTCGTTAATTGGTTGAATTTAAAACGAAGAAGGCGAAAGCGAGAATGGCAAACTCGATAGTAAAACGATTTGCGACGAATCGAATAATCAGACCCCTGTAGTAGATTTTGTAATCTTATCTTATAACTCATATCGTACTTCTTTTACGGCTTCAATTGCAAAACCTATTTTATCAAACACTAACATTTAGTCTTATTTTATAAGTGTATAAACAAGTTTTCCATGTGAGATTTTAATTTCCAACACAAAAAGCTAAAGTTAAGTATACAAAACAATTTAATAAAAAGAAAGTAAAGTGATTTTGAATGAAATCTGTTTTTAAATCTAAACTTTTTGAATTTGTAGTGTTTATTGTCATTTGATACTTGTGTTCTTTCGAAGACTTTTCTCTCACTATGAAAGTAACAAGTTTAAGATTGTTTAAGATAAAGAGAATATTAATTGCATTGAAGACTCTGACGTATTATGATGTGGAAGTGCTGCGTAATAAAGCTAAGTACACACGATTATCAGATCTAATGGTATTGACAGACTGGCCAGTAAACACAAAATTCCAAATGTCTTACAATCATGTGAATTTGCATTCTTTTTTCGACATTGTTGTCAGAATTTGTTGTTGTCAGACATTGTAAGACGAAGTTTGCAGTTCTTAGATGTTGTTAAAAAAAATGTTTAGTTATTATGGTAATTGATGGAAATTTTGTCATTGTCATACGTAAAAAATGTTCTACGCGGACGTAACATTGAATCAACTTACTATTTGACAATACAATTGTAAAACTGGCAACAAAATCCTTCAACTGTGCAGAGATCAGTTTTTCATTAAAACGTATTTGGCTATACTCTATAGTAACCTTTGTCAGATATTTGACAATATTGTAATATAGTCAATGTTGACAATATAGTAAAATCTGAAATTGTCTAAGCTTAAAGTCTATTAAACTGCGTATAACCATTCAAATAAATTTAAATTAATAAATTTTAAACCAAACATTTTAATTTATAAGAAATTAAGCCAGAAACCTAAGAAACAACAAACATCTTTGCGCTAATTGCTCTATGAGTTTGTGTCGTTCAAGGAGTGTTGCCAAGGAATTAAAAATGTACTTTATGATTTTACTGTAGTAAGATTAATAACAAAAAGTACTAGCCCTTTCAGTGTTGCTGTCTCTGACGTAGTGTAGCACAATTTGTTCTGACAAACAACGTAATTCTTATTTTATATAGAAATCCAAAATACAAAGTATGTATATCAAAATGAATGCATTAAAAGGATTCTCCAAAAAATTGAAATTTGTTTCAGTTTTTCATTTTTTTAAACAATTATTTCACTTAAAAGTACGAATCAAAAATTGTGATTGTATATGGTACTAATAGACTAGACATCCCTGCTTATACCGATCGAGCAATCTCAACCTCAAGCGATTGCTTGTTGGTTGCGTTGACATGCTAAAGTTGCTAAATGCTAAGTTAGTTATAAACCGATAGTGACTGTAGAAAGTGATACTTTTGCCCGCTCTGCTTGTGATAAAACCTAACGTTATTTTTTGTTGGAGAAAAATAAAAAAACTCCTGTTCTTATTATTTTTTTTCCCTTTTATAATACATAAATCTTTAATCTGTACCTGTTTTATTTACGCATTTATTTTTATTAGTGTGTTAAGATAATTGAAGTCATTAGTATCCTACTTTTAGTTGAAGTGCTATATAATTGTGACAAAGAAATTCGCGTGTTTCCTATTTACTCGTGCATAATATATATACCTACCTTCAACAATTATATATGTAAATTCATATATAGGTACCTATATTTTCTGAAAATAAATTTTAATATTTATCAACAATATGACAAAACTAACCACTGTAAGTTTCTTATTAAGTATCATTTTGTTTTGAATTAGTAGCAAATACATTTGGAAAATTATAATCAGTTAAAAATTTGTTCCCACGTAAAAAGGATTTTAGCAATGAGATAAGAATTTATATTATATTAACTTTCTGTAGATTCTCTTTAAACAACAACGTTTACAATTGTACTAAAATATCTAATGGCAGCTCATTAAAAACAAAACAGGTTCTGGCGCAGGTATTTAAATAAGTTTGTATGGGCAGGTACTTGAATTTAAATGTAAAAGCTGGTTCGGTTTTTATTTTTCACTAACATAGGTCATTAGTTGTATTGTAATTACTTACCGAGAAGTGTTTTATTTGGTTTGTCGCTATCGGGTTGCGTACAAATAGACTTTTGAAATATTTATTCCTAATTATTTCATGGATGAATAAGTGATTAGTGATCTCAAAACTAAAATATGTTAAAGGAAATTCACAGTTAAATATGGATTAAGCTAATCAGTCTATTTCGATTGATTAGCGCCGTTGAAGCAGAGTCTTTGAAAGTTTTCTTAAAAAACTTGGCCCACTGAAAACAAACTATGGTTTAAAAATTAAAATTACTATTTAAGGCAAGACAGATCTGCTACACAGCTAAAAAAATTATATTTGTGTAATATTTACACTTGCTGATTTTTTGGTTAGAGGTCCGAATTTTTTATTTTAACTTATCTTAAGAATGGACCAAAAACCGGCATTAACTGGGAAATTGTCTTTAATAAGCGAATACTTTTTTTGTGCAGTCCTACAAAGTTTTCCGTCTCTTTTTTGCAATTTGAGAACCTACATAAATATTTTTTTTTTTAATTTTTGTGCATATATAAAGGGTGACTAAATTTTAACAGCAGATGTTGATTTTGAAATAAAACACAAATTATTAAGCAAATTATTTTGATTTTTTTTTCGGTAATATTAGAATGGTTCACTAATGTACGGAACAGAATGTTGGGGAAATGACATGACATGACCTTGGCGGCCAATTGACAATACCAACACGTGAGATAACACGGCTATTGGATTTGTAGCGCAAAAGAGCCATTGTTTCAACCATCCTGTCGAAACCACATATCTTCTACATCAATATCTTCTAATTCCGGCCATACAATATTCGTTATAGTCTCACGAAAGCGAACGCCATTCATAGTAAATGCGAGACAAGCCTCATTATGGAAAACAACAAAATAGTCACATGTTATAGGTGTATTGGATTTTGAACAATCACTCTTTATCAGAGTGCGATATGACCAACTTTTGTAAAGTGTAGTACCCGTGACACGAAGGTTAGTGCATTAGACTGTCATGCTAGAGGTCTTCGCCCCCTGCCTATGCCATCTAAAGTTTTTACACTAGTATTGCCAGTGGCGGACTAAGAGGCAGTGACACCCGGGCGGTAAAGCAAGCTTACACCCCTTGAAAAATTAAAAAAAAAAAAACACGAACAAATATTTTATTTAAAGGTGCTTAAAAACTTTTATTGTACTGAATGTTTCGATTATATCATTGAAAACTATATTTTTTTAAAGTATAACCAAAGTAGTCAACCTATTTTGGCTCATCATTGATCTTAGATAAGTCTTTATCAATTTTAATTTGAAAAAGCTTCGTTCACACGATGCCACTGAGACGCAAATTGTTAAATAAATTTTCATCGCCAATGACAGATTCGGTAAAGAGTCTGAAAAATCCCACTTAACAATGAAGATTAAAAATTCAAAGGCTGTCCAAATATCTGCATCTTTTAAATTTATCTTTGAAGCTACCATGTGACGCCGAATTCACTGGATTTCCAATATGATACTGTTGTCTGTAAATTCTGTAAATGTCGAGGTAGGCATTGGAACCACAGCCCGCAGTTCTTCTTCCGTTCCATACAGCAATATTTTCGGTTGAAGAGCTGAGCAAACTGACGCATTATCTTCCATGCCCTTAGATCGATGCACAAGTTCAGTATAAAATGTATCCTGAAATTCTAACATGGCTCTTCGTGTTTCCTCTTCCAACGTCAAACCAGCATCTTGAGCCTTTTCGCCTGGCATAATTTTCTTCTTTTCTTCCCCGCCTTTCGGTGCATTGTTCTCTTGCGCATATTACGGCATTTTTCACGGATTCATCACGGTGTTCACGAAGAACGAATTTTTGGAAGTATTTCTGTGCTGAATCAACTTCTTCCAAAATAACCAGAATGAAAGATAACATAAAAACGTAAAGTAGCATACAGCAGATAAGAGTATGGTTGCAGCACCTCTTGTATCTAAATTTTCCTTTTCAGGATCACAAAGGAGTACAAGAGTTGAAACTATCTTCGAAAAATGTTCCTTCAATGGCTTAACAGCCTCGCGATGAGCGCTCCATCTAGTGTGTACAAGTCGCTTGACTGACACACCTACATTTTTTATGAGAATATCCTAACGATGCGTGGATGCTGAGAAAAATGTGTAAAGTCTTTCCACTGTCACAAAAAACGTTGTACTTGAAGGAGTGCTTCCCAAAGAGTGAACTCCACAAAGGTTTAAAGAATGCTTTGCACATGGCGTAAACAAAGCTTTTGGATTAATTTTCCGAATTAATTTTTGAACTTCTCCATGAATACCCGCCATAGTCGCAGCATTGTCATATCCCTGAGTCCGACAAAGATTAATGTCAAGAGTATCTTCATTGAGTTGCTTTAAGATATCGTCGGTAAGTTCTTTGGAAGTCTTTCCGGATGTAGGAAAAAACCCAGAAAAGATTCCCTAACCTCAAATTTGCTTCTTGAATGTGAACGTATCTAATGACCTCGCTCATTTGGTCGATATGTGATTCATCGGGTATGCTGTCGAATATAATGCCAAAGTACTTTGCCTGGTGGATGTCTTTCAAAAATTTTGTCCTCACTTCTTTACCCAAAAGGCTTATAAATTCATTTTGAATATTCTTGGTCAAATAGGGTTTATGCGTACCGTTATTTAAAAACGAAACGGAAAAAAATACTCATATCAGTAAAGAAAAAAGGACTGAACACAGAACTGCGACGGTTGGTAAATGCTTGGTTGTTGCTCTTGGGCGATAAATATTTTATTTCCATATTACTTATATTAAGAGAATAGGCCAGTAACGAAATTTATGCGCACATATATGTAGGTAGGCAAAGTTATTTTTCTGTTACTGATGGCACCCCTTATTAGTCTGCCACCCGGGCCGGACCGCCCCACCGCCCCGTCTTAGTCCGCCACTGGGTATTGACTCTTCCGAGGAATTGAAAAATTCTCCAAAAGTAATTCTTGGCATGAAAAGTGCTTTCTCAAATTAGCCGTTCGGATTTGGCTTTAAACTGTAGGTCAGTCCCTCCATTTCTGACAACATGACTCGCAAACAGTAATGGTTGAAAATGGTAAGTCACTAGGCCCTAGTTCTCAGCGGACTGTTGCGCCACCTAATTTATTTAAAGTGCAACCAGGCCAAGTTTTGAAAGTTGGTCTTGACCTTATTTCACTGCAATCGATTCTGCTTATTGACGAATCCACTGAGGTGAACATGTGCCTCATCACTGAAGATGATTTTTTTCGAAAATTGATCATCCACTATTGTCATTTCCCGCCACCATTCTGACCATTGGCGATGCTTATAAGAGGCTTTAGTTCCTGAGTCAATTGCACCTTGTTAACCAGTAAATGCATACATATTGGAGGATTTGTTAATTCCTCGCCAAAGGCAGTATCAGTGAAAACAACATCTGGCATGACAGTCCTTTGCACCAACGCTTACGAAACGGTTACTGTATTTATCTGCCTGCGCATAAGTACGTTATATTAAAAAACAATTGCACATATCTACCACATTTAGTATTAAACACCATATCCACGGCCAATGGAAAAAAACCATGGAACATGGAAACACAAATATCAGTTCTGTTTTAACCTTAAATACACATGTTATCTTTTCTATCTTGGTCTGATAACACTGTTTCGTCTCAAGCTTATGATTTTCTTCTTTGTAAAAAAAGATCTTACATATATTTATTTCAATATACATACATTTTACGCTCTGTTTACATTTTATCGCTAAAAAATTACAGCCCATACAACACACCCACCACATATGTTACATTATATTCATATTGCATGAGTGTACACATCTGTGTGCATTTATTTGATGAAGGCAAATATATTAAATACACATATTATAGACTAAAAATAAAAAGAAATCTCGACACAAAATCTACGGAAAATTTATAAATCAAACATATACTCGAAATACATATAATTTGTCCCCCTTAAGTCACTTATCAACAGCACACTCTTTACGCAGTATCTATAGGTATCAAAAACTGAATGGCTAAAAATAATACAACGTTTTTGGGGATAAGATCTGCAAAACTAAGTGTTTACTAAAAAACAGAAACAACCTACAAACATTTTTGTTGATAAGATTGTGAGCTTTAGAAGTAAGTTTTCAAGGAAAAATACTCAATCGTATTCAAGCAAAAATTATAACTTTAGGAAGGTTAAATAATATATTCTTGTTTGTTTTTAAAGTTTTTTTTTTTAATTTAATTTAATTTTAATGTTTACATTAATTGTGTGAATGAGTTTTGTTTTGTTTTGATTTCATTTAATCCCTCATTTTCATTGAGGGTAAATAAAATAAATAAGAATTAAAATCACAAAGTAGAACAGATCACAAAGATATGTTAGAAGAAATATGGTAATTCTTTTAAAATTTCCTATTGACATGTGAAATGTGCATTTTTTTAAATTGGGATTAAAATAGCATTATTTACACTACACAAACGTAAAATAGTATTTAAAGAGAAATAATTGTTAAAGCCATGTATCAATTGCGTTTAAATGTTTCCAACATAAGTTAGTTTTGTACACCATAATATTTTCGAAAAAGTTAAAAAGGTAATCCACTCAATGCGCTCAATGGTGGATCCAGAGGGATGAGGTGGTAGGGGTCTATGACCACCTTTAGGAGATTATTTGGTTTCAATTTTCGTAGGAATTCCCTTGAATTCAAAACTTATGGTATTGCGTAAATCGACACCCTTATATTTAAATTTATTTATTATTTATGTATATCTGAAAATAAAATTTATATTTTACAGCATTAAAGTTTGTTATCAAAAATACTACTTTTAACTGAGGATCGTACCAGAAGCCTAAGTTAAGTTTCATCACAATTTCTAACATTTCTTCGTGAAATGTCACAAAAATCCTCTAAGCTATTGTAAATTTGCTCTTAAATATGTCATATTTATATAGAATCCTGTTGGATTCTTGGAATGCTTTCATATGTTGAAAGTCGTCCAAATTAAATATAAGGTCCGCCATCTCACGTGTTTTTTTTCAACTAGTGATTATTTCGTGAATGGTAACACTTAGCTTATGTCTGATTTGACAGAAATTAGTTTTATGCTTCCGCTGAACGAATATGGTTGTGATCGACTTAGAGAAGATGCCGATTTTGCCAACAAAAATCATCTTTTCAGATGAAGCTCATTTTGATCTTGGCGGGTTTGTAAACAAGTAAAATTGTCGCATTTAGGGCACAGAAAACCAGCACGCATACATTAAAAAGCCGATGCACCCAAAACGAGTCATTGTTTGGTGCGGATTTTGGTCCAGAGGCATTATTGGGCCATTCGTCTTCGTAAATGAGCAATGAGTGGCCGTTTCACTCAATGGCTATCGTTATCGGGCCATGTTGAACCAATTTTGGATTGTCAATTAAGTGGAGGATATTGGTAACATTTGGTTTGAACAGGACGGCGATACGTGTCACACAGCCGAAGCTACAATCGATATTTTGAGCCCATTTAAAAAAAAAGTTATTTTAGTTAGACCATATCTTGCTGGACAACAGAGTTCTAAAATAATGTAATAACTAAAGTTGTCTCTTTACCCCGTGAAATATTTAAATGAAAAATAAGATAACATTATGTTATTTAAATATTGTCAGCCTTCTTTGGTAAAAATTAAAGAACATTTTTAAGCGGTGCTCACCCCCCCCTGATTCAAATTCTGGATAAGCCCTTGAATGCACTTATTGTCCATCAGAAACAAAAATGAACATGGAGTATTGAAAATGTAAGTCAATAGAGGCTAGACATAATCCAATAAAACAGAACAACAAATCAGCAACGTATTCAACAAGTCAAAAGCATATCTGTAACACAATTAATACCATTAAAATTAACTACCAATAGGAAAAATTATGCCGTTAATTTTTTTCACCAAGTACATGTAGAAAATATTTAATAATTCGAAATGGTCTCCCTTTCTTGAAGGAACACTTTAACTATTTGTTTTCAGGAGCTATCAATTGCATATATAATTAATGTATATAAACTTGATTTTTTCATGAAATCGTTAATAAATCATTCAGTTTATATACTTTCCTGTTCCACTCAAAATATTTGTGATTTCAATCGATAGAACTATTAACTTCTACCAGCTACCTATATACTAATAATTAAAATAATTTGTTTTTCACTTTATTTTATTCAGTTAAATTTTTGTAGGTATATCATTAAAAATAAAGCTATTAACAAAGATGCGATAATTATTAAAATTAAACCGCTATAAGTTCTTATTTGCTTGCAATTTTAAAATATGCCTATTCC
This sequence comes from Eupeodes corollae, assembly GCF_945859685.1. NCBI lineage: Eukaryota > Metazoa > Arthropoda > Insecta > Diptera > Syrphidae > Eupeodes > Eupeodes corollae. The sequence continues at coordinate 201,727,808 of NC_079147.1, read as the reverse complement.
AAACATTGCTGCAATTATTGAGACCTTTAAAACCACCATTGTTAAAACAATTTTAAATTCAAACTAATATCATTATTATATGATAGTGGAACCTTGAATTTCTATGTTAATTGCGTAAGTTTAAAAAAATGATGCACCCCGGAATCACTTTCATCGGTTTCATTTTGGACTACCGCCAGCATCTGACTTGTTATTCTCTAAACAGAAAATGAAGTTTCCTATTTGTTAGAAGGAGGCAATATAATTGCTATAGCTCCCCTAGACTTCTTGTTAAATGTCAGTTATTGAACAAGCACTTTATGTACTGTCCTATAATAAGCCCCAACTCATAAAGATCTTTCGCGCCAACCCTATTCTTTTGTACTACTCACTCAGCTATTTTTATCGACAGCATTTAATACAAATATTACTTAACAACATAAATAAATACTTCTATAGTTATTTTTGTGTTAAAAGTCGATTAGAATTCATTACATGTACATATCTGAGTTCCTATATGTAAGTTGACAAATCGGAATTTTTCAGCTGTTTTCACTTTTTCTCTAGTTTGTTTTCTCACTTAAGATTCTTCAGTTTTGCAATCTTTCCGACCGTTGAACTTTTTTATCATGTTAATATTTTAAATGTAAGCGCTCTTTTATAATCTGTATAGGAATGTTTCTACGTCATAAGTTGTTTGTATAGCTCACAAAATGTTAGATGTTGAACTGATTTCAACCATCAATGAATTAGTTGGTGTTACTAACTGAAAACAATGTATTGTTATGGATTTTAGGGGAGGGGGAGGAGCCTCAGATATTAAAGGCCGATAAAAAGTTGATACAAAGAGTGAATGTGAGATTGTGTGCGTACAAGTTTTGAATTATAATATTTATATGTGCGCATTGTTATAGCACTTAATATTTATACAGCTTATTGTTGATAACTTGAAGTACGCACTCAATAAATTTAATTAACATCACGAGCGATAAATACAACTATTGCGGTAATAAACTAAATTAATTAAAACTTAATCCTTAGCAATCTCAATAACTTGACCTAAAAAAATTGTTTGCTTGTAATTTTTTTAAACCCACGAATTAAAAAAGGGCTTTTCAAAATTGATAGAAACAGAAAAATATTTAAATATTTATTTGAGATTTTACCATTTTTAAAGTTATGTAGGTATTATATTGCCCTATATTCCTAAAACGCACTTGGGCTTTGTTTGTTAACTTCACCGAAATTTTGTATAAATCTTTTTTAGATTTATAAATTAGACAGGCTACGCAATTACTTATTTTTAATAAAATGAGCTTATTTATGATCAATTGCATTGCACTTAATTTGTACATCATAAAAGTTTATTATTAAAATAAGGCGCAATTTTTTACAAAACAAACACCCATTACCTTACAATTTTGCTGAACTTATTATTTTAAAAATAATACGAAGCAGATGCCCAAGCACAATCGTATTTAGTACGTTAGCCTTTAATTATAAATTGTAGATAAATTACAATTGCATCACATTTAAAAAAAAAAACGTATAAACAAACAAATGAGTCATTTCTTCATTGACTTGTAAAAATATACAATGAAATAATATAAATAAATAAGTGGAGTAACAAAGGTGCATGAGGAAGCGATTGTTTTCAAACTTTGTCAACGTAATTTGAAATGTTCGAAAAAAATAACCAAAATTTGTATGCCAAAATATTTGTTTGATAAAGCTAAAATATTCGATAAATTCATTTGAAATGTAGACCAACTGTGGTCGTTAGTTAGACGAAATCTGATTTCATATTTACCCATCTTCATCTTCAAAATGGACTCATTTTTCTTAAACAGTAACGAGAGAGATTGAGACTAAATGATGCACCGAGTAAATCCAATATAAAAGAACTGAATACTGAATTTACAAGGGCGGATCCAGGCTTTTAATCAAAAGGGGGGGGGGGGTAGGAGTTGTGTTCACACACTTTTGAGAATCGTTAAAAATGTTCTTTAGTGCTCTGTAAAATATTGGCTGATAAAATTACAATACCATAATGTAATCTAAACTTTATATTTGTTATTTCAAGGTCAAAAGGGACAGCTTTTTATAGATTTATTAGAATTAACCATGAATGTTACAAATGAAAGTATTCCTAGATTTCAGCAATTTTTTTAAATTATGTCCTATTAAAGGGCTAACACGCAATAGTCTATAGGGGCTTTGGGTAGGCTTCATGCAGAAATGTTAGAAATTGTGTTGAAGCTTAGCCTTTTCCAAAATTAGTATACATATTCTTGTTATCATTTCTGTAAATGGAAAAAACGCTTTAAAAATTTAGTTGTAAAAGCCAAAAGATGCGAAAGTTTGCCCGAAAAATTTGATGTTTTTTCGTAAGAAAATAAAACAGAGTCCGATATGAAGAATTTCTTCTGATGCAATTTCCAGAAGTCTAATATTACTCTCGTTTTCTGTCTGCTTACTCGTAGATTGGAGCTATTGCCAGAAGACAAATTTTTAAAAAATTACTATTTTGCGTGAACCTTTTTCAAATATTTTGATCAAAAAGGAGTCAACAAGACTTACAAATTGGAAAGGGAAAAATGTTTGTTTCATGAATTTAGGAATTGAGTGCGATTAGGTACAACATTTAATACAATACAAACAAAACAAAAGGTGAACAAATGAGTCGTGTAGGTTAACTCACGAATAACATGTTACACACTCTTTTTACTTCAATTCTCGAAAGTTTCAAAGCTTTTTTTTATTAAATTAAAAAATATAAAATATTCATTATGTTTTTTCAATTAGACATTAGTTTAACGATAATCTCACATTTGAAAAAGTAGATTTATTTGTTAAAAGTTTATCTAAAAAGTATTTGTTTCTAATAGATACACAATTTTTAAAGAAAAAAAACGCTTTAGGAAAGCCTTTCTTAATGCGCGTTTAATAAAATAAGATTTAATTGCAGATGAGTTTCAGGTGTTTAAAGGTAACTTAATACTTGTTTTTGGCAGCCAAACCACATTAGAAAAAACCAAAAACATGGTGAATATTTTTAAATTTCTAACAAATCTGTATGTGAAAACTATTCATAAAACACTAATGGCTGAAACACAAACACTCTTCAGCTTCGGCTTCGCCTGACGTTTACGAGTTGAGCCATAGGAATTCAATGCATGCTATCACAATGGATCTTCGACCTCACGTTTCGTTTGACAATCGTAAGGAAAAGAACGTAATTTAACGTAATGTGACTCCAAACGGAAGCTCTAGTTCAATTATCTGAACTTTTGCTTTGTCTGACAGCTCATCAGCTGTAAAAAAATGTCAACAAACAAAATATTTGCAACCTAACGTAACGCAGACGAAGCCAAAGCTGAAGCGTGTATGTGTTTCAACCATAAACAGTATGAAGCTTTATTGCTTATTTGTCCCACTACCCGAATACGTCATTGATTGAATGATGGTCAAGTAAATCCAATGTGAATTAACTAAACATTGTCATTAACAATATCAATTCCTGTGTCAAGATAATTGAGATCAATTGACAATCAAATTGACGTTTATTTGACAGCTGTCAATATTGGCTTTTATGTATCGCAAAATTTGGTTTCTTCTCCGTTAATTTATTCTAACTATTCAAGAGGACAAGAGACACAATGTGATGAATCGTTTAAAAGTGAACACCGTCAAAAATGTTCATAGTCATTTTGTAATCCCTCTACTGTGCTGTAAGTGTAACGATGAATTTTTCTGCACATGCGTGTTTTAAGCTCTGCTATAAATCCTTTCCCAAATTTTTTGACAGGTGCTGCTTTTGTGTTTGCATGCATCTTTTATGTATGTAAACTTTTATTAAAAGTTCCCTGTTTTGCCCTAATACATACCCTTCTAGCATATTGCAATAAAAAAAACATCATTTAAAATAAATGCAAAATAATTAAAAATAAAACGAAAAAACAGCCCTTCCAGTTTGATTTTGAACCGAAACTGACTACAAAAGTACAAAACAATAATATTCTGGTGATTGGTGCGTCGCTCGTGGTAGTCATTCACTTCACTGTAAATGTTGTTCTCAGAAATTCGTACACTTTTTAGTCTATGGTATTGATTTTTCTTTTCAGTAGTGAAATATTTGCTTCCAACGTTACATCGTATCGCTCCTCTAAAACTTAAGTTAAACAATCCAAGAAAAATTGAAGTAAAATATATAAACGCATTAATATTCCAAAAAAAAGACTTTTTGCTATATAAACAATAATATGAAATTAGTGAAAAGTTTGTCATTCACCGAAGATATCAAACAGTATTTTTTGAAAAATGTAAACACGCATAATTCTTGTGTCAAAACTTATGTTGAATGTAGAATTCAAGGAGAACTCCCTCAAAATCTAATTAGATAATACATAAATGAATTTGAATACCAATGTTTGTACAATTTATATATTTTTAGGCATCAATGGATGAAATTCGGAATGCAGCTTCTCGATTATGCCGGGATTATTTAACTGGACGTTGGAAGTCAATTTCTGCAGAAGACATAGTTGTTAAGCGGATAAGGTGGATGGATTAGTTAAAAATACGATTTTGATTTCCTTATATTTTGTTTTTCATTTTAGTGGCGGTTTGTCTAATTTCTTATACTACATCAGTCTACCAGCAGAGGAGGTGTCAGATAAAAATAGCAACAGCTTATGTAATATTCAAACTACTGCTATAAGTACTAGCAAGCGCCAGAGAAAAGACAGTGCAGCGTGCGGAGATGAACCAACTGAGGTGAGAATTTTGTATAAACTTGTGTGTGAAGCTGAAAGCGTTGAGTGGGGGGGGGGCAGGAGATGTATTTAAGGGGTTTATTTATCCTGGTCGTCATAACAATGAAAGTGCAAACAAAATCAAAATCAGGTTTCAGATCTGATAAGTAGGTAGGTTAGGTAGGTATAGGTCTAGGTAAGGGCTGATGGTACGACATTTCACCAGAACATTTAAATACGCCTTGTTATAGGTGAAGGTTTTATGGATTTATTAAAAAAAGAAAAGAAAGATTGTGAATTTTATTTTTGCGTACATATGATCCGAACAAATCCATAAATTCAAGTTTGTTTGACGTTAACAAATTGGAATTGGGTGGAAAGCAATTTTGTTTTATATGAGTATGGGGCTAAGGCTATTGGCGTCGTCGTATGGTCGGCAGATAATATCAACAATAAATGATTATTTATTGTGGGTGCTAAATGCTTGTAATCAGTCGAGTTTTAATTATTTCCGGCCGAAGAAATAATTAATTTTTTTCCGTACATTTAACAAAAAGAAAACTATGAAATCATGAAATTTCAACAAAATTTTACATCGCAAAATATCAAAAAATAATAAAACAATTTTATAAATTAAATTAAAATTTTTGATTCATTATTTTGTATAACTGTACTTCAAATCTTTGCACTAGTTCTTGTTTTGGTGACATTTTTGATTACACAAGGTTATCCATTTTGTGGCTTCAAAAGTAAACGTACATATATAAAATGCATGTAAGATATTTGTTTCATTATTTTTTTTATTATGAAGTTCTGGTAGACAGCCTTTGGCCAAACCATATTAAACTTAAAATTATCTTGTGTTAAATAAAGTTTTCAACTAACTAACTTTTTATGAAGTTTGCACATTGGCATTATGTGTGAGAACTACATCATTGCAGCATTGATTCTTTTGAAGTAATTTTCGACCACTTTTTGAAACATATTGGGCGGTATCTCAACCAGAACTTGACGAATCTTGTGCATAAGCACGGTCTTCCGCATAGCCCCACAACAAAATCCAGTGGTTTAAAATTGCATAAAGAATTACACGACCATTGAATGTATCTTGCAATAAAGCCATATTCGCTCGAGTTGTGTGGCATGTATCACGGTCTTGTTGAAATCGCATATTCTCCAAGTCGTATTCTTCAATAGCAGGCAAATTATGACCATAATGCTTCGAATTGACGGTGACAGTCGTTACATCGTCGTTTTCGAAGAAGAAAGGTCCAATCACACCTCTGGACCAAAGACCGGACCAAACAGTGAATTTTTGTGGATGTAATGGCCTCTCTTAAAATACTTTATTATTCTCAGAACACTAAATACGAGAATTTTGTTTATTAACATATCCACCGAGTGAGAAAAATCGCCGTTGTTCAAGCATCCATTCGACTTATCTACTACCGCGACGTTGTAAATGTTTAGCTGGCTTCAGTTGTTGCGTGAGCTTGACTTTATATAGATGTAGGTGTAGATCCAAATACAAAATACGCAATAGTGTGCCGAAAGACAGAACTAATTCCTGAGAACGACGAGGAATCCACACATTCGGGTCTTCTGCAACTCTTTCACTTAAATCAGCGATATTTTCATCGGTACGATCGAAAGCATGATGCACAGGCCTTACAATATCTGTAACCAATCCAGTCTCTTCAACATTTTGCGAAATGTTTGCGTAGTTTAACGATTATGTGAACAATAATTTTCTCCTTAAAACACGATATGTGGTTGAGGCAGAATCACCCTTTTTTGTAGGCGGTTTTAACTATGTTTATGGGTTGTGCGATAGTTAAGCGATCCATTTGCGTAACTGACAGACTTTCAACTAAAACAAATTGGTTTAACAACTTAGTTTGACAGATGTTGAATCTTAGCCCTATGCATTTGAAACCACAAAATGGATAACCCGTAATGGGAAAAATTATGGTGCCTTGGGCAAGTAATAAATGTAAATATTAAGTTCTCAAATTTTCAGCGATATTTTTTTTGAGATTTCGATAAAATTTCCACCATAGAAAATAGTCTTAAAAAAACGCCCTAATACACACACATCTATACATTTTTGAATTTATTTTCGTATTTAATTTTGTGTTTATATTTTTGTCAATAAAGTAAAAATTTAATATTCACTTTGGTTCAATCGATTTGAAATCAACATTAAACTAATGATGTTACGATTTCTTGATATAAAAGTTACTAATAAATTAACTGAAAGAACAGATGATTACTGACTTTCATCAACGGTAAATTTATTTGTTTGCACGTAAAGTTTGATTTTGTTTCGTGCACTTAAAATAAGTTTTTTTTTTCAAATTCACAATAATCGCTTCAAGCAAAAATTAACTTTACGTGGACTTTATGTTTGGACTTATGACGTCTTATTTTTATAGCTACATGAACACAAAATTATCGTTATCTACTGATTTCCAAAAAAAATAATTAATAATAGTAATTCCACTGAATCAACTTAATTCGTATGCTAAATCAAGATTAATTTAAACATTTTGTAATTCACCCTATAGTGAAGTTGATTTTTTTCTTAATAAATACGAACCTTTTTTGCTTTTATTCAGAAAAAAATATAAATAAAGATATGCATGTTTACTTTACTTTATAATTACGAGGTTATTAATCATCACCTCAGTCACAACGCAATTAAAGAGATTTTATCGAATAGACTGTATATAATTTTGTGTATGCATAAAAACCCGCTAATGAAGTATACAAAATAATAAAATCAGATACCAAATAAAAATGTTTAAACATTTTACATCAAAACAATTTACAGTTATATTTTTTTTAATATGCATTTTATATTGCAAGTGTTTATTCGTATGATGTGAGTTGAACTTATACAATAATTCATAAATTTCATTTGTTTATGTCTGGTTATTTATTTGATTAAGATAAAATTGAGATGACGTACTACATAAGATAACTTAACAGTATAAACGATATGTGTAGGAAGAATTTTATAACAGTTGTTGACGGTCTAGGTTCTCACCAAACTTAGTTAGTTTTTGTGCCAATATTAATATTTGAAATAACTAAAAAAACTATTTTAAAAAGAAGTACCAAGAGTTTTTGTACTTGGACATTTCTTTGTATGTTAACTTCTTAAACCTTACTTGCGATCAGTGAAGTAATACGAACATATAAATTGTAAACATAAATATATGTATATACATATAGTTGTGTTCATAAAAATAGCAGTGCTGGTCAAATTTCATTAGATTGTCAATTATTTAAATAATGGAAATTCTTACAAAAAAAATTACCATTTAACTTGCATCTAACGGTCTTTCGTTTTCATATTAGAGACTTTTAGCTTGAAGTTATACCCTTCTTTTCCCTGTGAACACCCATTATTTCAAGTTCTCTGGATATAGAGTGTTCATAAAAATAGAAGTGCTTTTGATTTTATAATTAAAAAGTGTTAAGAATTAATTTTTTTTATTTTTGATAAGTAAATATTTTACTATATAAAGTTATAAGTATTTGTAACATACTACCATATATAAAAATTAATAAATATTTGCTCAAAAATAAACAATCAGACGGTCAAGACACTGCACCGAAGAAATTCGAAAACTTATTCGAAAACTGAGTTTGGAAGGAAAAACCTGCCAAAATATTCAAGACATCATAGGCTGCTCAGCAAATATGGTCAGTAACGCCTAAAAATGGCAAAATAAACCGAAAACGCTAGGCCCAAAAAGAATGACTACTGAAAGAACTGACAAACAAATATTCAGTAAGCAAAACATAACCCTTTCATAGGCCCTAGGAAAATAAGAAATGGACTTCAACTGGCTATTAACCCTATCACAATACGAAGACGTCTTTTATAAGCGAAGTTACCAACCCAAAGTCCACGCAAGGTACCATTCTTGACGAAACGGCATGTGGCCAAGAGAATGGAGTTTGTTAAAGCGCATAGAGATTAGGGAAAAGAGAAATGGAGGAATGTTCTGTGGACCGATGAAAGCAAAGTCGTCCTTTTTGGGTCCAGGGTCGGTCGTCGGGAATATGTGACAAGACCCTTAAATGCAGAAATCGATCCACGGTACACTATAAAAACAGTGAAGCATGGTGGAGGAAAAATTATGATATGGGCTTGCTTTTAATATTACGGGGTCGGGCCTATTTATCTTATCGGGGGTATAAGGGATGCAACCGAACTATGTGAAAATTCCCGAGGAGGTTCTGTTCCCCTATGCTGAAGACGAAATGCCGTTTGTTTGGGTATACCAACAACACTATGACCCAAAGCATACGTCAAAAAATGCAAAATCATGGTTTGTGCAGAAGAAGTTATCCGTTATGGAGTGGCCCGCTCAATCCCTCGACCTTAACAGCATCGAAAATTTGTGGGGGGATGTTAAGAACGCAATTCATTAAGCAAAACCCAAGAATTCGAAATAATTGTGGGAAGCAGTGCGTGATTCGTGGAACGCAATACCAGTCGAGAGATGTCAGGTTTTAGTGGACTTGATGCCACGTAGATGCGAAGCAGTCATAAAAAACAATGGTTATATAACAAAGTACTTATTGTAAGCTAACATTTTTTGTATACTTTCATATAACTTATTACAGTTTTTCTTACTTCATACGTAATAGATCTAGAACTTTGTCATGCACTGCTATTTTTATGAACAGCCAATAATCAATAATCCAAATCAATAATACTTATTTTCTGTTTTTATGAAAAAAAATATTTTAGTTTGTTATAAGAAGTTTAATGAAATATATTTATCTCGCTTATGTGCACGAAATATATACAGATAACACTATTATTAATTTAGAAAAGTCTATTCCGTCCGTCTGTTTGTTCTTGCCCTGCAGACCAAACAATAGCGTCGATTGATGTCAAACTTGGAAATTATGATTTTAAGCCCATTCGTTTAGGCGCTCTTTTTATTTTTTTAAAGACGAAAAATAGCAATTTTTTGGCCATAAATCGAAAATTATAATTTTTGTTCAAAAACAAACCGATAGATTTTTATAAAATTTTCTCTACATTTTTTTCTTGACCTTGCTCCTTTCAACAAAAAAATGTATTTTTGTATTCCTTTGTATTGTATTGCTGGTGTGTAAAGGGTTGTCAGATGTATTGATTTGTTTGATTTAACCTTTTGTTAAAGTTCTCCTAAAGTTAAAAGGAATATTATAATAATTTTGAAGCAAAAATTAAAATTAACGAGGTTTGAAAATTTTTAATTTTGTCAATCTTTTGGCAATTTTGTTTAAAACCTGCAATCCCTTTCTTTATTCAGCAAATATCAATTGCATTTAAGCCTCTGATCATTTGCGATAAAAACGAATAGCAACTATCCTCGACTAAAGATTTAGAGCTCATATACTTTAATTGGTATTCAGATCTACTCCAAACTAAGAAACAAATAAGTTTGAACTGCTATTCGAAAGATCGGGTGGTTGAAAAGAATTCTGGCGCCACATCTTTAAAAATCGCCAATAAATAGTTATCGTATGATGATGGGATATTTATAAGAAGGTAATGGGTAGTTCACACATGAATAGAATATGTTAACCCAAATTTTGTATTGGTAAAATGTTTATGTTTTTAAAATTTCCAAATTTACATTTCAGATGTTTTAATTTTCTTTTTTTGTTTGTATATTTCCTTTAAGGTTCTCTTACGTATTTACGGACAAACACACGGTGAACATGCCTTGGAAACAATGATAACGGAATCTGTTGTTTTTGCTTTGCTAAGCGAACGTAATCTTGGTCCTAAGCTCCATGGACTCTTTCCTGGTGGAAGAATTGAACAATACATTCCCGTAAGTTAAATTATGATTAATGTCATCTATAAATTATTCTAACTTGCGTTATTTCTATACAAAAAAAAAACAAATAACAGGCCCGTCCACTTCGCACTCTCGAATTGTCAGATTGTAAAACATCCATGAAAATAGCTGAAAAAATGGGTAAAATTCATAGTCTTCACATTCCAGTTTCAAAAGAACCCGAATGGCTATGGAATACAATGCAACGATGGCTTAAAAGTCTAGATTCGATTATTAATAATATCAGGTATGCTTATGTCAATGGATGAACATCACGCATGAATTATGATATTTTATTAATTATTTTGAAATATTATCCACAGTCCCGAAAATGAAGAAAAACCAGAGGTTCATGAAATTAAAAAAATCGACTTCGAAAAAGAAGTCGAATGGATTCGAAGTGTTGTTGACAGCGGAGACTATCCAGTGGTGTTCTGTCACAATGATATGCAAGAAGGAAATATTTTACTCCGAGAAGAACCATCTCGATCCCGCCGTGAATCTGTTAAAAGTTTAAGGTACAAACAAAATATACCTTTTCTTTTAAAACTTTTTTGTTTATTGCGATCAACATGATTTGCTTGCATGACTTTCTTTTTCTATGTATTCCAGTTAATTGTATGAGCTTCTTCGTTAAATTCGTTTGGAAAAGCAAAACTTCACTAACATACAATTCAAATAGTATTTGTTCTTCAGCATAATCATACATATGTACGTCATTATGTATTTTTCTCGCTTACATAATAATGCAAATCATAAAATTGTATTTAACATTTTAGGTATTCGTTGAAGTATACTTTTTGTTAAGTTTTATTATTGTTCACACCGATTACATCATCCTATGGATGGGTTGTGGATAGATTTGGTGTGATTTTTCGATGTTTTAAAGATGGCTGAAATGTCAAACTGACGTTTAAATCCGTCAGCAATCTACTCCTCAGACTCTGTAATCGGTGTGATTGTGTATCATAAAAACTCATTTCTGTTTTGAGGCTGAGGTTTGTTTTCTGTTCTTCTATTTTTCTTTAATATTTTCTCTGTGCTGCAGTTCTTTACCAGAGACTGAAAACGAAGCGTCATCAAGTTTAAGCGGTGATCATAATGCAAATGCTTCCAGTGGATTGATTGGAATTCAAAGGTAAGGGTTACACAATAACCCGAGTAGGCGAAAAAATCCATTTCTAAAGAATATAAATAAATATTTTTTTTAGAAAAAAGATAGTCAGATTAGAAACAATGGTAGCATGAAGTACGAGTTTAACAATGACAATACAGATCTAAAAGTAAAAATAGTTCCATTCCATTAAACTTTCCGAAAGATTTTTCTTAGAAATCGCTAATTTTGAATTAATTTTGTAACACATAGTTAAAATATCATTAAAAATTAGAAACATACACCTCTATTAAGTCAGATGCTTTTTCGGAAAACAAATAGGCATTTAAAAAATTGGGGACTCTAAATGGGACTTAACCCTTGAAAACAGTTTGTATGCTTTTTAATTACAAATCAATTAAATGTAAATACAAACTAGACACAAGCAAATCAATTGTGTTGTTTTCATATCCACCAAAACTCTTTTTTGTATAGCTATAAAAGTGGCATCTTAGTTTCCAGTTGGAAAACAATTACTTGAACATGAATTATTCCATTCGCATAGCCTACTATGGCTTTGTTGAGAGTGGATTATTATTTATCTTAATTTTATCAAACTCCATAATAAACTTAAAAACGTGTTTTACAAATTATTTGAATAGCTGAGAATTCTTTGAATTTTACTCATAATAAAGTCAATAATGACTAACTAGTATGGCATTGTTTAAAAACTGTGCCACACGGGTTCCTCGGCAATTAAAATAGTATGTTTTCATTCAATAAATTAAAGTATGTTATTAAATTCTTATTTATAATGATTTTGTTTGTACATATAAAAAAATTGTTTGCATACAAATGAAAAATGTGGTCTCATAAACTTCAAGAGAATTATCATATAAAAATCTGCCCTCAAAGTAATAAAGAAAGAAATATTATTTTTTTTTATTTAATCACGTTTTCTTTTTAATCTATGAAGAAAGCCTGTTGGCTCTTGAGTTAAACCTTTAGCTAAAAATTGAGAAGAACTTAGGTTTTCTGAATTTAAACTGACGCTAGACAATTCGTTGTTCCGGTTTTGACGTTTCGATTCGTTAACTAACTTAAAATTAATACATTTCGAAATTATGTTCTTTAATTTAGGAAATAAGAAATAAAAAGTCCCAATATTAACCATGGCAAACGAAAGTGACGTTTTGTAATCTTATGTTGCTCAATGTAAGACGACAAGAATTTAACCTTTAACAATCTTTTGTGATGTAACACAAAAACAGGAGTAACAAGAATTTGCTTAGTTGATCAGTTTAGAAGGAAATAAAAGATTTGTTTTTCTGCCAGTAATTTTAATCTATAGTTTATGCTCCGACATACCGGTGATAGCTTTTTAAATCAAATATTTTTCTTACATACTGCTTCCTAAAGCTTGGTACACTTGAAAAAAAGCCAACACTACTCTAGCACTAATCAATTATTTAAAATTTAATTTGAATTAAATAATATATGACTACTTAAACAAGAAATAATTGACAAATTCTTTTTGCAAGTAATAATTAATTAAAAAATAATTTATGTTTTTTTTTAACTTTTTTAGCAGAAAACGTTCAATCCCATCCGATGACAGCTACACCGATTTAGATAATAGCAGTGACTCTGTTATAAGTAATGACTCCGAAGAAAGTGAACCAGACTTAATGATAATCGATTTTGAATATTGTGCCTATAATTATCGAGGATTTGATTTAGCAAATCATTTTATCGAATGGACAATTGACTACAGTAATCCAGTATTTCCATTTTTCTCGCATACAAAAGAACAATATCCCACCAAAGAACAAAGGCAAGACTTTATTTCTGCCTATTTGAGAAAGGATAATGAAGATATTGAAAACTATATACCGAATGCTGAAGAAATCGAATCCCTCGAAAAGGAAATTCGAACATTTTCAATGATAAGTCATTTATTCTGGGGACTATGGTCGGTTGTAAATGTTTATCAAAACATTGAATTCGGGTATTGGGTAAGATTGAAGAAATTTGGTTTGAAAAAATCTTTAAAATGTTTTTGATTACAGGAATATGCAGTGTCGAGACTTCGTGAATATCAAGCCCTAAAGAATAGTTTTCTATCAGCACCATAAAAAAGGATAAAAAAAAAAAACAAACAAACAAATCTGAGGCAAATTGCTCCACTATTTTGTACTTAGAAGCATTTTTAAAACGTGAGAAACGTCATAAACACTAAAAATGTCTTCCCGATGCACTAAAAATCTTCGAAAGTACTTAAAAAAATTAAACAAAAAACTGTCTTAAACTTAAACATCGTCAGTAGAATTGCGTGACGTAGACTAAATTCGTGCAACGGAATTCAATATTACTTATATTAAATTGTACAGTGAATATCGAAAGTAGTATAAGTGTGAATAAAAAAACTCAGTAGAGTCCTTTAGAGGATTTGGCAGTCTTGAAGAAAGCCTACATCTGCAGTCAAGCTTATGTTCGAATTTTTAAACTCAAAATACCGTTTTAAATATCCTATGCGTATATATCGTTACTTTGCAAATCGACTCTTCTCCTAAGACCACAAGAGCGAGTAACTTACAACGAATTGCAACCAAGTTCTTTCATTCGCAATTCGACATTTAGTATTGATGTATACTCGTTGTAAACTACTCGCTCGTGTGGCCGAAGAATAAGCAAAGAAAATTCAAACTATCATTAAACTGATTGCAGATCAGTTTTTGACTGTGAAAATAATATTTAAACTAACATTAAAGAAATCTATAGACTTCATTCAAAAGTACTATTTAATTGGACCCTACTGTAAGTTTAATCTGTTCTTTATTTTTTGGTTGAAAGAGTAAGACTACGAAAGTACCAATTTTTTTGTATTCTAAGCAAACAATAACGAAAGTATAAAGAAAAATTCTGAACTCATAGTTTATTTGATGGCGTAAGGTTCTGAAGATTGTCAAGTTAGTTATGTCATCGAATAAGCTAAGAAGTCAGATATATATAATTATGCATGCATAAAATCTATAATGTTTCCAAACATAGCTGTGATCAAATTATTCTTAGTAATAGTGATATTATATGTTTGTAAATGTTTGGAGAATGATACAAATTTAATCTTAAATAAAAATTAATCAATTTCGTAAGTCTCATTTTTTTATAAAAAATATGCGTATTTCTAGTATCTTAAGTATTTTTATTATTTTTCAAAAAAAAGAAACGTTTATTTAGTAGTTTAAAATTATAAAAATATAGGCTATCTGAAATTTAATGTAAAATCATAAATAAAATAAAAGCGGTTTTAAAAGTGTAATTAAAATGATTTTTTAATAATTCTGCTTATAATTTTCCGTTGCCTAGAAAATGAATGGGAACTAATTAAGTGCGCAGATGCAATGTCCAAATTTTCTTGTTGGAAGTTATTTCTATTTGTCCTATTTGTTGAATAAAATTTCAACACTTAACACTTCGTTTTAGGAAGATGTTTACGTGTGCGTGAGTGATTACAACTACATTCGTACATTTGGCATATTGTACTTGTCCTAAATACCTGAAGAATCGACAATCTTGAGGCTTCTTTTCTGAGCTGAATGAAAGTAGTATTAGTCCCTTAGGAAACGTGAAAGACTGATTATTGTAAAGAATTCTCTTAGGTAGGTAAAGAATTGTTTACTCCTCCTCCTCATCCAAACAGCTCCTGCAGAAGTCATTTGAGAATACGCCTAGTCGCGTGGCATGCTTTCCTATCAGACAGTACTCGGTTATAACGCTGATTATAAGGTTTATATGTACTAACAATTGCAATAGAAACAAGTCTTAGCAAATAACAAACATTAGTTCTAAATTGATAGGACTAGAAGTAAGTCTTTCTGTGACGAAATGAGTTCATACGGATGTGAGTACTAATTTCAAGACTGGTACTGGTCCTACCATTATTAGATTACCTTTTAGGAAATTGGCTTCTTAAACTTTCATTATTTGAGAGATTTGTATAAGTGGCGTTATAACACCTAACGTTGACTAATAAAGGGAGGTTACATTTTTGCAGCCGATATTGATTTAAAAAATTATCTAGGAAATTATTGTCATTTGTTTTTATAACGATAATATCGGTATGGTTCAATTATGCATGGAACAAAATATCGGCCACCTCCATCCGTGCGTTGGTCCAAATTTTTGATGACGCTGTGGCATAATTGAGGTTCTATGTCATTAATGTGTCGAATTATCTCATCCCTTAGCTCTTCAAATGTTGCTTGCTTATCTACGTACCTACTAGTATTCTTTCAAATAACCTCAAATCAAATCACACTGTCGCGAAAAGCAGCAATATTTTCTGCCAAGAGATGTACCAGTATACACATTGCCTCTTTCAGAACCGGTTTGATCAAATTTGTGCTCGAATTTTCTGATTGTACGTACATTTGGACCGTTAAATTGAAAAAAAAAAAACAAATACAAAATATGCATTTTGATTTGAACGCAAATGTTCAAAATAAAATTGAATAACTTTAACGCGTTGCTCGATTGTGTATCTCCCATGGTTCAAATTGAATTAGTCTTAAATTGAGAAAACGTTTAGGTGTGAAGCATATTCAACATCGGTCCCTTTACAAAAATGAAATACTTTATTCAAATTCGATGAAAACAAATATTGATTTCAGTTCTTCAACAATAAAGCTATGCATGCAAACATTTTTCCAATTTATGAAAAGCTCCCTAAATACTGCTAAATTTGAGATACATTGTATGTACATACGTTGTTAAGTTTCTTAATTACAACATTATATCGCTATATTTTTTTTTAATTTTTGGATTGATAAATAAATGGTTTGACGAAAATCGATTATATTTATTTAGAATCCTGCAACAGAAAATTAAAAGGAATTTTGAAAAATGCACTTCTTACAAAAACAATAATTCTTTGGTTACCATCTGCAACACTACCATTACTCGAAATCACCATTCATTTAGCGTAAACCGTGAAACTTTCTGTAGGGTGGGTGCACATAATTTATTATTTATTAAGTGCTAATAATATTTATAATATCAGTTAGAGCTTCCCTTGAAAAATATTTTAAGTTAAAATTTCTGCAGATTCATCGACTAATATAAAAACAGTAGGGTAGGTACAATATGGCAATGACCTCAGGCGGCATCATTGACTGCCACAGCATAGCAAAGAATAATCCCAAGAAGACATGCCTCACCAATACCATTGCTGCTACAGAGTGAAACAAAATCTTTGAACAACAGAACTACTCTCTGACGCCCCCTCTGTAGAGTAATACTGAAAAACATAAAACCGGAACTGGATGTACATATTGTATGAATATTTTCAAAGACTGATGGATGAAAATTGCAATGAAACTTAAGTGAAGTGAATATTGAATGAATGGAAAGTAATGGAATGGAATTTTTGACTTCGTTTTGGACATACAAGTTTTATACTCGTAAAAAGAAAGAAAATCATGAATAATTGTTGCTTTTGTGCAAAGAGTGATCTATAGATTTTCATTCCACTGCACTTAAAAGCGTTACATGAACTGAAATGTGTATTTATGTCAATTGAATAAAGTCGAATTGCTTTTAAAAATTCTCCTGCAAAATGTATGTGTGAAGTCGAAAATTTCTTAAATGGGTTAGAAAACGTGTTAAAAGTGTTTAGATACTTTGTGTAGCTTTTAAAAGGACAATGATTTTTAGTAAATATGCGGATTTTGAAAGACACATGAAATTTTCAGTTTAATTTCTTAGAAAAATGTAAGATAAGTTTTCTTTAAAGCTAAATTAGTAACATGTTTTTATAAATAGATGGAAAACAGATAGAATTTTAATTAAGTCAATTGGTAGGCTATCCATTTGCAATGTACATATGTAGACTATTTTGGTGGATTGATAGTGGTGATGATGAAGATGCAAAGTTAAGTGTACTTTGTTAATGGTAGTCTATTTGAATTTCTTTGAATTGAGCTTTCGCCAACGGAGAACAGAGAAAAGAAAGTAATAAGTTTAAAATTGAGTTGCATATGTACTCGTATTAAAACCTCTTGATTTGGATATTGCCTTATGTTTAAATAAAAGTAAGGAAGAAGCTACCTTTTTATCAAACGCAAACAGGATGCCATAAATTGCAGTATCTGGGTAACGTGCCAAAAACCATTGTTTCATTTATCATTTTCGAGATTGTTAATATTTGTGTTAATATCAAGCAATAAACGCTTCGTTTTAACGTCTTGGTCGCCTGCTTAGGTCTTCGCTGTTGTTGCTGTAAGGGTTGAGATATAAAATTGTGTTCTTTGAAATTTGGTATTCACTATTATAGTGAAGCAAATATACTCGAGTTGGACTTTCATACCAGAGGTCTTGGGTTCAATGCATGCCTATGCCATCTAAAGTTTTTTTTTCACGGGCATTGCCTCTTGCGGATATAAACTGAAGGTCCCCTCCATCTCTGACAAAATTACTCGCACACAAGAATGGTTAAGTGTTGTAAGTCACTAGGTCCTAGTTCTCAGCGGACTGTTGCGCCACCCCATTTATTTATTTAACACTGGAGTACCAACCAAGGTCAACCTCATGGCGTTAGATCTTTTCACATAAAACCATATCGCCCACATTAAAAATGTCATAGAGCCCAAGAAAAACTCTGGAATTGTTTTCGTTTTATGAAATTTTTAATAAATAGAAAGTTTAGGCCTTGTTGCCCAATAAAATAACGTCAAAATATTAAAAATGTTATAACGCCCAAAAATAGATCTATCGCCCAAAAAGTTTTTCAGACGAAAATGCCACATGGCTGAAAATCAATGTCATATTGCCCAAATAGATTGTAAAATATCATAACGCCCAAAATTGCTAATTTACATAACGCCCAAGAGATGTTATGTGTTTCAGCGTTTGGCATTCTGAAGAAATCTTTATTTTTTTTCGGGCACTACGACAGTTTGAGTTAGATTTTTAGATCGTCCAAAAACTAGCTGCCCCCCTACAAGCCCCTTTCTTGGGCTTACTATAGGATTTGGGGTAGGTGCGATGTTGTGATGTGAGTATGCAATGTTTCTTCGCATCTTCCACAAATCGTATAGTGAGCCCAAGCAGTACGGTTTCAGGGGGCAGAATGTCCCCCTATACATACCACACTGTTTATACGCGACTCAAAGCCCAACCACCCAAAATGTTTGCAAAATAAACGTTAGGACATTTCTAAATTTGGGCGTTACGACATTGGAAGTTGGTTTGGATGATATGGGCTTTTAAACGTTTCCTTAGTGATATTTATTATGAAGTTTATCTTTTCGGGCTTTATGTCGTTTTATGATTTGGGTTATGTGTCCTTGGGTGATAAGACATATGAAACGAAAAAACATTATAAACTATGTAATGCCCAAAATAAATGTCACAAGACCCAACCCCTATGCCATAAGACATTCGTTTTAGGTTTTTTGCTATTCTTTTAAAGCTTTTTGGACGTTGTGAACAATTTTGAACTTTGTGACATTTTAGGATCTTATTCTTATCTTATCTTAATCTTATCTATGTGCGCCCAACCCACTTGATTCATAATTTGATATTCAAACATTAATATTACACAGACAAAAACACTATATAAAAGCACGGCAAAGATTTACTTGAAACATTTATTTTCAAGTTTTATTAAGATGCCAGTTTATTTATTAATCCATTAACAAAAAAAAAATTGCTAATATTGTTCGTTATAGTTCATGACGGAATAAATAAATAAATATACTTTTCTTTTCATTTCATTCATTCTCGCATTACTCCATTTGTTTAATTAAGAACTTAATAATGCTATTAATTATTCTTCTTAGCTAGGGAAAAACAAATATAAATGCAAAAGATAACTTTGTCGTCCTCGTTTATTGTGTGTCAAAACGTCTCAGTTTGTCGTCAGGCGTCAGGGAAGTAAATTTGAACTTATTTTTGCTTCTTGTTTTTGTAGCTAGTAATTTATGCGCACACATATTGTGCTTGTGCAATAGTAAATAAATTAACACATTCGCAATAGTGGATTGCTTTGGCGTCGTCGTTGTCGTTGTTGTTGTCGTCGTTATCATCGTCAGGATAAAAGACGCTTTGTACCAAACTCTTGAGCACACAAAGCGTGACGTTTAGGGATTATGCAAAATAGGAACACTATTCCTACGCGACATATACTTTTCATACTTCTGGCTATAAATGAAGGGGAGGTAATACTTTATGCATACATACATATATCCTTGCCAACAGCAGACGTATTTCCGCTCTCTTATATGGATTTTGAATGAGCATTTGAGCTACTTATAAAACACTCATTATAATCGTATTCATGATGATGGTTTTACCTTAGCACCAGCGAGTTAATAGGGTTATAAATAGGAGGTTATAAATGTTATGTTAGCTGGTAGGTGGTGCAGGGTATAGAAGATTTAGAGATCGCACACTCTAAGAACTAAAATTGGATTACCTAAAATCTATAAAGTATATCCGTAGGTACTCCTTTTCCAAAAGGCAAATTCATCCTAGTTTTCCTTCGCCATCTTATTTGATTTTCTTGATTAAAGTCTAATGCAAACAGGGAATGAGTTTCTATCCTTTATAAAAGCATGTGTTAAGGTAAAAATTGAAAAAATTTCTGAAGTTATGACGATGTGAATCACTATAAGGAGGAGTACTTATCTTATGAATATATTATATTATAATCAGGTGAACATTTATAAATGTATAGAAAACGATTATATATAATCAAGATAACAAAGGCACATTCAAAAGTAAGAGTTTATTTCATATGGGGGTTAGAAAGTAATTTTTATAATAGTTTTATAAGACAATGGAAACTTAAAATGAAACTTAGGCTATAAATAAAATTAGGTAGGTACGTTTTGAAGTATGTTTTTAATTTTGTACATAAGACTTGTATTATTAAATTTTATAAATTTGGTTTAATTCGGGTGTAAATAAGAGAATTTTAAAGTCGTAAAACTTATTTATTTAAGAAACCATTACTTTGCTACTATAAATTAGCTCATTAAAAGGCTTTTTGCCAGTGGAAAATCATTTGTGCTTCAAGATCTTCAAAGAAAACTACTTCTTAAAGATCATTTTAAGGTGAATTTATGCTTATGTCAATGTAAAACTTAATATATTTCATGAAAATTAAGGGAATGGATATTTTTGAAATATATTTAAATAGGGTGATTCACTGGGGCGTATGCGTACTTTTTTTTACTAATATTTGCATAATTAAATGAAATACAAGACTAGATCAAATAAATGTTTTGTATTGGTTTAAGGTTTTAAAGACACACTGTAATAAGCTTTAAATAAGAAATTATATGAAAATGTTGATATTTCTTGACTTTTTGAGGTCCCTAGAACGTAAATGAAGAGTTACTTGAGAGAAGTCCAGTGTGTACGTTCGTAGGTCCGTATGTTCGCGAATGTTTTTTCGTCTGCGATATTCCAAGAACTAGAAGAGATATCGACTTCAAGTTAATTTGTTTTACAGATTCTAACATCAGAAGATTCAGAAAGGATATTAAAAATAATTCAGTAGGTGGTTTTTACCAAAGCAATTAAAAAAAGTAAAACATTGGGGTGACTCCAAATATCCCTCGAAGGATAGTTTATATTTCGAGTAATTGTCTAAATTGTTTACATATATGTTGCAAATGAAAAATACTTTATATAAAATCTACTATTCTAATTATATATGATCATTATGTTTTCTGAAATATATTTTGACTTTGAAATAAAATTTTTATTATTCTGTTTTTGTTCTTCAAGGAGACGAATATTTCACCAATCAATATTTTTAAACAGGGTTATCTTGACTGCGAAATTGTATAATTTTTTTTATTTTGATTGAATTTTAACTAACAATCCCTATTCTCAGTACAATGCCACCGAAAAAATCTAACCTTCACAATGCCCGTAGCTCGACATCGACGTCTTGAAAGAGCACACGAATCAGTTGAGCAAAGAGAAGAAAGAAATGCAGCTCGAAGAATCCATATAGCAGATATTCGTGCACATGAATCAATGCAATAGCATGATAATCATCTACAAGACTATTTATCAAGAACAAGAACGGCACGTGAACAACACATAGATTCATTTAGACAACGAAACCGACAAAGTCAACGGACCAGACGTGCATTAACACGAGAATCAATTATTCGTCTGACGTTTAATTATGCACCAAACATTAATTAATTACTCAGCTGATCCCAAAGTTACCATCGGTGAGTTAAAATTTCGCAATGAAACACCTGGCATAAGTTGTATTGCCATTACTTCCTACTCCACCTCAACCCTTAATATCACTACTTTCTGGCATTTCAAATGATTCAAAACTATTTTTGCGTAAGACACTAAAGTTTAATTCTTGCTTTCAAATGACATCATTTGGAGCATCTAAAATTTATGATCTCTCATCTAATGGTCGTATTGTGAAACAACATTTAAAATACAAGGCTAATCAAGATACCCAATGCATAAGATTGCCAGACAATTTCTGTACTGTTGTTGAAACTAAAAATGATCTGACCAAGAGTGTCTTCCCAGATATAATAAATAACTATCTAAATCACAATTGGCTCAGTAATCGTGCTATTTTGGCAGCAAAAAATGTAGATCTAATTAACTACCAGATACAACAATTATTACCAGGCGATATAATGTCGTTTAAGTCAACCGACGCTACTGTCGATAAAGACGAGGCAGTGAATTTTCCAATTGAATTTTTGAATTCTTTAGACATATCAGGAATGCCACCACATAATATTCGGTTAAAAATTGGATTACCGATTATTCTTCTGCGTAGTTTGAAAACCCCTTAACTATGCAACGGTACACGTTTGGTTATCAAAAAAATCACCGGAAATGTTCTCGAAGCAACTATTTTGGCAGGATAGTTTAAAGGAGAAATCGTTCTGTTACCACGCATTCCAATGATACCGTCAGATTCTCCAATACCTTTCAAAAGACTGCAATTTCCTATCCGTTTAGCTTTCGCGATGACTATTAACAAATCAGAAGGACAAACAATGTCTATTTGCGGCTTAGACTTAAAGAATCCATGTTTCTCTCATGGGCAATTATACGTGGCCTTTTCACGTGCAGGGAAATCATCGAGTTTATTTGTGTTGACAAAAGACAGGCTGACCAAAAATATTGTTCATCGATTGGCACTTCAGTAAACTTTTACTGTGATTTTATTTAATTTATGTTAAACGTAGTATTTATTAATAAAATAAAATTAAAGAAGTTATGTAAATTAGTGTTCAATTTTGTGTATTAAGTCCTTCCTTAATTACTCAGCCACAGCAACGCGTGGTCGGGTCTGCTAGTTAAATATAAAAAATTAAAAATAATTTTCTTAGAAATATACAATCGATTTTGTTAAGACATAAAAATGTTTGATAAAAATTGTTAACATCCAAGTAAATAAAATAAACTGAAATTCAAGCAAGTCAATGCCTCATTGCATTTAAGATCTAGATCCAAAATTTAAGTGTAGAAATCAAAAGATCATGACTAAATCAAAAAGAAAAATTTACAAATATGCGCCTTGTTGGCAATATAAGCATGGAAGATGTGGTTGCTTTACTCGACTCGAGATTAAAAAATCTGGCTACAAAGGATGATTTCAGAGCCATAAACGAACAAATAAAAACCCTACGAAGCGAGAATTTACATATACATAAAAAGATCAAAAAGTTGGAAATTAAATGTGCTTGGTTAAGAGATCTCTGCGAAAACATTCAGCAAAACGATAGGAAAAGTAATGTCATCTGTCACAAACTTATATAAACTCTCAGTTTTGAAAAAATTACAGACAGGAGGTTAAAAATGTTTGCAAAAGAGTTCTCAAACTGTCAAACGATATCAATGATTGGCAGATCAAAGAGATTGTATCTGGCAGGCCTGATAGAGGTAAAGGCTATGCTTCGCCAATGGAAGATTCTTGGAAACTTGCAGAAGAAAAGAATAAAATGTATGGTTGCTAAATAAACCCTAATAAGGTGAAATCAAATTATAGTCTCAGAGACTTTCTGCAAGCACACGATCCACATCGAAACATAACAAAGAAGATGTGTCAAAACAACTGTCATGTAATCTAGAGCTGTCACCGTCGACAGTTGCTAAAACGAATAATAAATATCATACAAATCGGTTCATGCCTTCCCTATGCCGAATTATAATGCACACACCAACAATTTTGTTTGAATATCCTTGTGATCATTCAAATATAGAAAAAGTTCAATGATACTATGGATAAAGTTTATAAAATCAATTTGATGATAAATAAATAAATAAATAAATGAAGAAATAAAATAAATTTCAAAATTGTATTAAATTTAAAAATCTATGCTTGCTGTTTTCCCAAATAAATAACTTTATTTCTATGTGAAACAATATAAGAAAGCAAATTGAAATAATGTAGTTTTAAAAAAATCTACACAAACCTCAATTAAATCATATCCACAACCTGACGTTTTGTTATAAAATAATTCAATTTCTGGCCTTTTTGCTGTCCTTGTTCTTTGCTGTTCTTATGGCGTGTACAGTTAAATAATTAGAGTGATTAAATTACCTTTTGTTAAGTATAATTTAACACATTTCAAATCACTACAATATTTATTAATACACATTAATTTTTATTTTTTTTAGTAAACTGTTAACAAAAATTACAAAATAAAAATAACAATACATTTTATTTCATCACACATAACCACAAACGTAAATCAAAAATTAACTATTGCATAACCTAAAGGTGCAAAACTAGAGAGCCAACAAACCACTTGCGTGGCAAAGCAATTTATTAATTATATTTTCCTTGGCAAGAAATCCCATTTTAAACGTGTGTTGTTAGCTGAGGTAAGTACATGTGGCATAACAAATTAATTCACAACTTCTGCCACCCAATATAATATGGCTGTATAACAACAGAGGCCCCCTTTTGAGCAACGAATGTAGATATAATTCGTATATTGGATGCATATCTGGTATGAGCAGGGAGCCCCCCGTCCTGCTTCTACAATAGTTCTGTTTTTGTGCGCCTAACTTTTTGAATTATTTAATATATCGAGCATGTTGAACACGAAACATTTCAAAACGAACAATACACAGGACTGGCTGGTACAGAATGTTAGAGAGGTTAGGGGGTCAACTCATATAGGAAGGGGATAGACGAACATTAACTCACCATAGCCAAGCTATACCGAAACAGGTCGTCTAATGTGTTAATTCAGAAGGGATCAAAGCGTTTGTTTCCACTATACGCCTCACTGCCATCATAACTACAACTATAGACTCGAAGCAAGTCAAGGTCCGAGTCTGTTAATGGCGCCCCAAGGTCTACTTTGGTCAGGATATACAGTACACTACCGCACTCATGTACCAAATTTAAGGTACATGCAAATGCAAATGAGCGGAAACATACATGAATCGCATATGCTGAATTTTGCAGGCCATCATCATTCTCCGCCACTCAGCCCATTAGTCCCATAGTGCAATCCATATAAGCACTGTAACTCCTACACCTAACAGGTCAGGTACACCTGATGCTGCGTGTACCTAAGTTAAACCAGTAAGTTTTATAGAAAGTTATGTTTTTAGGATTTTCATTCAGACAGACCTCTGGGCTACAAATTGATACGTATCTATCTCCCTATGTGCATAAGCATTTCCTGTGTCATCGTCAGTTGTTGTCGTTGTTGTTTCTCATTTGGTTATAGACTCATGGCCTAATGATGAACTGTCAGGAACAAGAACACAAGCATAGAGCTTTTATAATGGTCTCTCCTTTCAAATCTTAAGTACGAGCCTGTAAAATTTGCATATCATATGGGTAAATTTCCTGTTTGTTTTGTTTTGTATGGTTTTGGTTTTTGTGTTCTCTAGGTCTGATCATTTAATCTTATTTTAAGAAGAAGGACATACAGCATAACTTTATGCAGATGAGAAAGAAATTATAGAAGTTTTTCAATACTAAAGATAAGATTTTGTCTTTTCATGAAATTCAATATGATTTTCTTGCATCGAAAAAACTAAGAAAATGTATTCAAAAGCAATTTTTGGATGGATTGTTAACAATTGTGCGTGCACTTTTATGACAGGATCTGCATATTGTTTCATTGAAAAGATGGACTTATATAACCTTGAGCTTTGAGAGGTGATTTCTTGATGATTTCAATTTTGGTGATTACGTTTTATGTTTATGCATAACACATTAAACGCTTAGCACTATCGAAAAATTGCGACAAAGTTGAATTTTTGTGCTGAGCTTCATTTATAACTCCTGAAAACTTCGTAAAAAGTATCTTAAATTTGAAATGAAAAACAAATTATTTTGAATGATGACTTTTTCCTTCCTGTAAAATACACACAAATGTTTTTTTCAAACATAACCCAAAAATTAATATATATCCTCAAACAAAAATTGTATTTTATTATATTATTACATTTGTGTTTGGGATTGTTTTGTTAACCGTTCTATCAATTTCTTAAAAATCTTATAACTTTTGTTTGTTTAGAATTACACACTGAAAATATGTTTTAATGTTTTTTATTATTGATTTTTACATTTCTCGACGTTTCAAGGTCCCTAGAATCAAGATCAAACATTTTTAGAGATATGTCTGTGTGTGTTCGAATGTCTGTACGTTCGGGGTGAATTTTTGTAGTCCATATACTCAAGAACTAGCAAACACATAGACTTTAAATGAATGTAGTTTTTCTAGATAATAACACGGGAAGATGCATGAAGGACTTTCAAAAAATGAAATTGTGGTGATGCGTGGTTTTCTTCCTACAGCAAACTAAAACAAAAACTACTAAAAAGAATCCACAAAAAATAGTACACAAAATTATTAAAAAATGATGTTCGATTCCAATATTTCAAGAATAGATACAAATATTGACTTCAAAATTATTTCACTTATTTCACTCTGTTCAAAATTTTGTTAACTTCAGATGATCTTCTTATTGGAATTTTGTTTTAAGAAATAAACACTTTTAAAAAATACTGCTAAAAATGATAAAAATAGATTTTCAACTCAAAATGTTGGGAACAATATTGAAATAAAACTTTTTTTCATATGCAAAGTATGGTTGCTAACTTTAAGTTAATTCTTAGAAAAATTTAAAACTTATAAATTATAGAGTTCTGGCGATTGAAAAATGTATAGTTTATAACTATAAGTGTTGCCGTTCTCTTTAAATATATTATTTTAAATGTTCAGTAATTTTTTTATAAATTTGACCCTCCCGCCTAAACG
This sequence comes from Eupeodes corollae, assembly GCF_945859685.1. Lineage (NCBI taxonomy): Eukaryota > Metazoa > Arthropoda > Insecta > Diptera > Syrphidae > Eupeodes > Eupeodes corollae. The sequence continues at coordinate 201,700,837 of NC_079147.1, read as the reverse complement.
AAGAGAAAAATACCCCCTCACATAATAAAAAATATTTGTATTGAGCCCCTCTATCAAAACCTTTTATTTTATCTCGACCCTAAGGCTATCGTACTCTCCCTAAATTTTAGGAAAATCGACATGGGCCGGATGGAAAGTTATCAGTGTGGTGTAGGTTAGGAAAGGTTGGGTTATTCCACCTGGTGTTTGCCTTCTTCAAAGCGTCCTGCATTAGCAACGAAGCGATTGGTTATTCCAGCATTTCACCGCCTGGTGGAATGGGCTGTAATGTACCATTCCTGGCGAGTTTATCTGCCTTACAGTTACCTGGAATGTCTCTAGGCATGCAGCAAATGTTAATATTAAACTATTTTGCCATCTCCATTGGAGATGATCGACAGTTATGGACTGTTATTAAGTTTGTAGAGCAAGAGTTCAAAAATTTGATAGCGGCCTGACTTTTTGGAACACTCTAGAAATCTGGAAGTTTCTGCCGAATTGCGATGGTGTAGTCTGTGTGCTTTGGAATTTAACCTAAATACTCAAAACTTACGGTCTGGCCAGTGTTGTTGTCAATCCACTGCGACGAAACTTTGAAGCAAATAGCAAAGTTTGCAAATATATCAAGAGGTGTTACGTAGAGCAGGGTATTTAGTGCCCCAGATTAGGTCGTGAAAAGCGATCCGCTTATACATAGGTAAGCTAAACTTTGGACTTTATTTACTTTGTCGTGGTTAATACCTTTCTCTTAAGCACTCCACCATACTGCCACACGGTACTTTAAAAACGGTCTAATTACCAATGTGTATAGCCAATGCGTGATTCAGGGTTATAAGCCCCATTTATTACCAATAGCTTTTTTTCCAAGAAAAGAGAGCTGCAGTAGCTTTTTTGACTCTTCTTTGTACATTGCGTTTCCAATTTAGTTTTTTGTCTAAATTAAGACCCAGGCAGTTAACCTCGTCTGAGAATTTTAATTGGATTCTTTTAATATAAGAAAGGTCAACAAATGTAATTTTGTATTTCCTCGAAAATTGGACTAATTCGGTTTTTTGTGGGTTAACACCCAGTCCACACCGATCAGCACAAAGTATTACTTTGTGTCAGGCATTTTGTAAGAGTTCTTTCAAGGTGTTAAGAAGCTTTCCTGAAACCGCTATAGCAACGTCATCAGCATAGGCAATGACTCTGAAACCCTCCGCATCCAGACCAGTTAGGAAGTCATTTACCACTAGGTTCCAGAGGACAGAGAACACAACCTTGCGGTGACCCTCTACTAACGAACCATCTAGCAGAAGAGTTGCCCAGTTTTGAGTTAATAATTCTGCTAGTCAGCATTAAACAAAGTGACTCTCCAAGCGAACTCTCTACTCTCTAGTGTGGTAGCACACCAAAAAATACTCAAGGAACAGATAAGTATTTTAGCTAAGTATCTCCTTTAGCTTTAATAATTCGAAATTAGTTAAGCCAAAAAAAAATCCGAGTGGGTAATAACAAACATATAAAAATGAGAACCACTTCCCACTCTTTTCTCTATCGTAGTATTAATGAGAATGGCATCATATATGCATATACTAGTGTATTTTATGTACAAACATATATACGTGTGCCTTTATCGTCAAAATAAAACCCATAAACAAAATCCTTAAGATCTAAGAAGCCGTTTCTTTCCAAAAATCGTAAATTCCAAACTTTGATAAAAGTGCTTTTTGCATATTTAAATGGAATACAATATCTATGTGCATGTGCAAAGTGAAACCGATATGCATATACATACGTATGTATACAAAAATAGAAAAATTAAGTCATAAAACGGTTTTATATCACAGTAAAAGCTTTTAAATTCACACCGATACGATGATGCATCATCAATAAATTTGCTTTTATGCCTCTTCTTCACTTTCAGTCTTAATTATTTGCCATCATCAGAATCAGACAATGAAGGCGTGTGGTTGGAGATAATAACTCCACAGAGTGAGAAATCTATTTCAATACATAAAATAACAATTTAAAATAAAAATAAAAAGAAATTCTTGAAATGTATACTTTTCAATAAATTCAGTTTATTGACTTTGTGGGTTCAGAGTATGCCATTGCCATTTCTGGTGAGATCCAATAGTGTATGCCACACATATGGAAGTTCACTCTCTTAATTAAAAGTGAATTGCATTTGGGAAAGTGTGTTGAGCACTTCACATGCAGAAATTACCCTTAAAACCTCTTTGATGGGATGTGAAGGTATTCGTGTATTTCTGATGAAAACTTCCTTCTAAACATTTCAAATTGAATTTATTAAGAACTCCATCATCATATTGAAGTTCTCTTTAGACCAAAAACTACTCCTCATTTACCACAGTTTTCACAGTTATCGATGAACTATTGTGACAATCGCAATTGTTGTTTTTCCGCAATTTTCCAGGCAGTCAATTTTCTTCCGAACTCAGGTCCACTTCTATAATGCTCTCTTAAGGTCTTGAAGTCCATGTGCATGTATGTGCTTTCTTGTGTTTACATACTGATGTATAAACCAATAAAATACTGCCATTGTGGTGATAATAAAATAAATTGTATCACTTCACAGCGAATTCAATTATCAGTAATACTATCTTTAAGGTTTGAAATTAAAGTAATACATTGCAAAATGGTGAAGTAAAAAGTTCTTTACTTTTCGAAAAAATTAAGTTGAATAATAATATATATGTAATGTATGTATATGTATGTACACTGCCAACCACTAGATTTTTAGGACGTTGGAATTCCAATATCAAATAATCAACTACTAAAAAGTGTGTACAAAAATGCTCCACTGCGAATATTTCCGTGCATGAGCTTATAAGTGCATATAACTTTTTGTATATCTAAAAGAGTGTTGAAAACAACTGTTTAAAATTTATTTGAAACACAGTTTCTGGAAGGACATTGACAGCTACAGAAAGAGCAAAAATAGATACTCTGATGTATTTATGACTCTCAGGACGCGAAATAGCAAAAAGACTTAGCAGAAGCAAGAAAGAAAGTAAGAGAAAAGAACATCATGATCGGTTAATTCTAAGGCTTGTCTTTAATTCTACCTGCGACTTAAATAAGGGCCTAAAGCTGAGTATTAGCCTTCCCAACTTTGTTGGAAAGTAAATCATTACCGTACATCAGGTTTGGGGAGCTATAACCTTCTATGGCATAATGGACTTTTAGTTTTTGTCCACAATAATGAACGGGAACAACTATTAATGTTTGCTGGAACGGTCATTTCCAAAAATTAAAAAGCATTTTTGTTCTTCTGCCTTGGATTTTCCATAAAGGCAATGCCTCAATTCACACTTCGAGGATAGTTAGAAATTTAATTGAATTAGAAGACGTGGAACTATTGTCATGGCCCCTATATTCACCACACTATGATTGGCAACGTTTGGAAATGGCATTTTCATTTATGTTGTTGGTAGACAATTTGAAGGCAAGTCCAAATTTATTATGGTTATAAAAAAATTTAATTTTTCCATTCTAGACCGTCTCATAGAGGTTATATCACTGCCAAACACATCCTAGTGGTTGGCAGTGTATATATACATAGATAATATTGAAAGGGTCAACTGAAATTGAATATTTGTAACATTTGTGTTCTAGAAACACTTTAAAAAAAACTGTGAATCTGAAAATGTATTGGTAACTCATCAGTCATTGATCATTCAGCCTTAAAAGTTAATTTAGTGATATACTAAAACTACTAAATTAAATAGAACCCAGCCATAAGCTTGATATTTGAGGCTATATTCCTATAGTTTTGCGTCTTTTTGCTATAATATTCGTTGTGTAATGGAACACAGCAGAGCTATTCAATAAATAATTTTCTTCTGGAATTTTCCTAGAAGTTTAAGCAAAAAGATGAGGTACAAATTTATAAGCGCATTTCTGAACTTTTTCTGGCTATAAAACGGATGGTTTTGCCGAGATACTGGTAAGCTTGAATTTGGCCTATTTGCTCCTTCGTTATACCCTTACCACCCTTAATACAAGTACTAAGCTCCCAAACAATCCGAGTATCCTTTTACCTGACTTAAATCATGCAACTAGGTAAATTTCGATATTGTCGCTATCCATGTTACACATGAAAACAGGTACTTTTTATGACATTCTTTGGAAAACCCGTCATAACACTTAAATTTATCAACTTAATCAAAAAATGTTTGCTTGGAATATAAAATTTATACATTTATCATTCATTCCACATTTGGATTGTTTCCAAAAAAAAACCTAAGGGTTTAAGAAATATCGGCAAATAAAAAAAACGAAAAAAGCTTGTCCCTATCCATATGACATGAAGTGTAAATGGTCTCAAGTGTGTTTTCCAACACTGGTTTTGGAGGAACAGATCTACTTTCTCAAATTTGGTTGAATTAACGAACTTCTGCATAAACCCTTTAGAAGACATGTATAAATCTTTAGAAGATAATAAACAAATTTATCCAGTATACACTGATTTCACAAAGGCTTTAAGTAGGGTCAATATAAAAATCCTCTTAAGAAAACTTGAAAACTTATGGTTTGGTTCATATTTATTTGGTCGTAACCAATTTGTAAAAATTATTAATGACAATTGTTCCAAAAGGATCCAAATTACCTCTGGTGTTTTTGAAAGAACCCATCTGAGTCTTATTTATTTACGTAAAATATGTGTATAAAATTTTGAAATTCTGCAAATGTCTCTTTTTCGCAGATGACATACAGAGTTAGATGAATTTTGTAGGTTACACCACCTCTCTAAATTAAATGTAGATAAATGTATGCGGCAATGCCCTTTAATAGGGTCTTAAATCATATAATTCCATTATATTTTTTCTGATGTAAGGGATTTTGGTGTCATCTTTGATGAAAAACTTACATTTAAACTTTATATTAATTCCGTTATTGCCAAACCTAATTTAATTTTGGGATCTTGAAAAGAAATTCCGTAAATCCCTTTACTGTAGTATTGTTAGGCTTTTGTTGGAATTTGCTTAAATTGTATGGAACCCAACAACACACTGTACTTTAAATAGGATTGAACATTTTCAAAGGAACTTTTTGTATATTGATTTAATAGAATTCTTATCTAGTCTTAACACAATTCATCAATCGGATCAGTCAAAATGTTTGTGACTTGGGATGGAAACTCTACATTTGCACTGAGAAACAATAGCGTGAAATTCTTTGTAGTTTTGTAGACTGCAGAGACTCACTTGCTCTTATTTATTTATATGCACCTTCGACGTCTTATGGATAATATGCATATAGAACGTCTTATGGATAATTAATTAGAGAAGCTTATTATAACCTAGATATAGTTAAAATAGAACAATTTTTAAGAATTAATTGTTTTTTTGCCTTTTTTAACCCACAGATTTCTATCTAGAATTTACAATTTTTAGTTTCGTATCTTTTGATTAAATATTATAGAATAAATGAATAAAATGAAGATTAATAGGTTTCAAGAGAAATGTATATGTCACTACTTCAAGGTATGACTTGTTAGTAGAACCTTATTGTGAACAGAAAAACCCCTTAAATTAAATTTCAAGAAAAAAGAACAAGTTTACTTGTATTTTATAGGGGAAATCTTAACATAATGTGGGCGAGATGAAGAAGTCAAGTTTTATATGATTTTGTCCTTACAAGTTCATAGTCTCCAGTGTTGGATGGTTTTTTTAAACCTTTAAAACTACTGGTAAGGTATATCAATATTTCCAGTATATAAAGGGTGATTTTTTAGCTATTATGTTTTTGGCAACACTGGTTTAAGCAGCTGACGCACGTTTCATGTTTTGTTTCACTGTCAAACATCTTCAGATTGGTCTATAATTTAACCATGATTCGTCCTACAAACGAACAACTCTTGCAAATTATTAAATTTTATTATGAAAATGCTTGCTCTGTTACGAAAGTTCATCGCCACCACCAACATGCTAGAGTAGAGTCCGATCTGAAGAAAATATCGCGGCTGTATCGGCTAGTGTTAATAATGACCATGTATTTTCGATTCGTCGCAGTTGGTAGCAGTTGGGCCTCTGTTATTCAACAGCATGGAAAAAGGATTTGCGTGTGATATCTATTAAAATACAGCTGTTGCGAGAATTAAAGCCGAACGACTTACTGCAACGTACAATTTTTGATGAATGAGCTTTTGGAAAGTTGGCCGAATACAAACTTTTTTACCGAGAAATTGTGTTCGGCAACGAAGCTCTTTTTTGTCGTACGTAAATAAACAGAATTGTCGATTTTGGAGTGACTATCAGCCAGAAGCTTTGCAAGAGTTACCAATGCATCCGGAAAAAGTCACAGTTCAGTGCGGTTTTTAGGCTGGTGGCATCATTGACTCGTACTTCTCCAAATATGATGAGAATCGTAACGTAACTGTGAATGGTGAGCGCTACCGTGAGATGATATCAAACTATGTTTTGCTCAAAATGCAAGATCTTGACTTGCATGACATGTGGTTTCAACAAGATGGTGCCACATCCCACACAGCACGCGCAACAATGGACTTATTGAGAGGCAAGTTCGGCGAGCATTTTATTTCACGTTCGGGACCGGTCAACTGACCGCCAGGATCATGTGATTTAACGCCTTTAAACTATTTTTTGTGGGCTTTGTTAAAGCCTATGTCTATACAGACAAGCCCGCTTCAATTGACGCATTGGAATACAACATTGAAGCATTTATTCGTGAGATACCGGCCGAATTTGAGGCGCAGTCAAGGTCAACATTAGAATGAAATAATCTTTAAACACTAAATTATAAGGGTCGTACTATCGATTCAAAAAAGATTTCATTTTTTTGAAAAACTTTTCTACAGTTTTTTAAAAATCACCCTTTATGTATACAAACAGTAATTTTTTGCAGGGCGACTATTTTTCGATGCTTCTATACTGTTCATAGAAGTATGTACAAGCATGCATTTTTTTTATATTTGCTATGAACTTTTGAGAATTCATTTATGTAAATAGAAGAAAAGCAAATAAAAATTGTATAGTTGTCTACTTCTACCCTTACGTAGACTTCCCGTAGCTGATTGGGCATTCTTCCTTTTCTGGGGGAAAAACTTTACTGAAAATATGCAAATTATAAACCTACCTATATGACTTTAGGGAAGTGATTTTCGCTTGATAACTTCCAATGTCAAGACCCATCTTTAGGTGTTCCCTCTAAGAAAAATATGTATATACAAACAAAATGCAAAATGTATAGGTTTAGAGTCAAGGCTAGTGAAAATGAGATCATGTTTTAAGTATGCTCTAGGTTTTTCTCCTCGTTAGTTTTATAAATTAGACAATATCTTAAAAATAAATTCAAGTATTTAAAAGAGAGAACATCACCATCAGAAGCAGCGTGAAGGGCATGAGCAAATGAAAAGTACGTTCAAAAAGAGGGAAGATGTCTTGCAACATTATTATCCTTACGTCGAAGGATCAAAGTCACTATCATGTTTATAAGTTAATTTAAAAATTGTATATGTTGGTTTTTACGCAGAAAGATGCGCGTTTTAAGTTATAATTTAACAGGGTCCCTATGAATCCTCATGAACATGTGTGGCTGTCTTAATACTAGTGCAAATGACATTCAACACACAAAATTGATTGCTTGGCTGCACCCAAGCAGCGCTTGACCCAATTTTTCCCAAATAGGTTCAAATACATATATACCATCTTGGCAAAAACCAGCTGCAGGAGCAGAGCAATGCAGCAGGATGTGGTTGCTGTTTGAGTTGCAGTAATTGAAGTCGTAGTTCAAGCATTCGCAGCCTAACCGAACCAAAGACGTAGTGTGCCACAGCAAAGTGAGCATCAATGCATATAAAATATAAATAAATCCTCATAAGGATTACCATCAGGATTGTTGATACATTTTCATAGAAACGTTCGAAGCCTTACACTGTCATGGTAACCACATTGTAACCCAACTGGTAGATATATATGTAGGTAAATACTCTGAATTATGTTCGCATAAGTTCCCTAGTGTAGAGAATTACTGTGGCATTTAATATAGAATATGGCTTGACTCAGTTTTTAGTTCATATCTGACTTGTTCTATTTGAAGTATGGCTTATGGCAATCATCATCTGAGTATAAGAGCATAAACACTTTACAATATATAATTAAGACGTTTTATACTACGAGTATATATATTATTCAAAATGTGCGTTTTATGAGAACTCGTGTGTAACTAGAATAAAACCTTGACTTTATTTTGAAGTAAGAATATGCAGCATGAATTGTTATATTATATCTATGCTTAAACCGATTTTGAGCTCAGTTGATTCATTGGTACGTAGGTTGGCATAACTATATATATAACTTTTAATAAGGTAGATTTTGAAATTTCTACTTAAGGTAAGTAATCTCAGTTGACCCGTTTCGAACTTTAGCAATTGATTTATTATTTTCTTTTAAAGAAATACTTTTTATATTAAAAACATAGTTTTATACCAAAAATTAAAATAAAGAGCTATGGACAAATGATGATTAGGAACTAAGTTTTGACGAAGGAACATACCCTGTGATTTTTGAGAGTTCATTTAAGGCAACGAGCCATTGTGTAATATTATTTTGGATCTTGAAATTTCTATACAGTTGTTTCTTCACTTATTTTTCTTAGAACTTATAAAGAAAATGTCTGAACGAATCTCAATTTAAAATAAATAAATAAATAAAGTGTCACAACCATCCATTTAAAACTAGAGTCTAGTCGCTTACAACTCTGAGTAATGTTGTCAGGGAATCTACAATCCGAAATCCGAACAGTTAATTTGATAAAGCACTTTTCAAGTCAAGAATTACTCTTGGAGGATGTGTCAATTAGTTGCAAGAGGTAATACCCGTGAACAAACTGTTGATGACACAGTCCTACGCACTAGCACTGGCGAATTTGGCATTTTAAAGGTCTTGAGATATAGAGGGAATTTAGCTTCTTGCTTTAGCTGTTCACTTCCGGAGATATTGGCTGTCTGTAGAATTGGTGCTTTGAAAGCCATAACGTAGGTTTATAAGTACTTGCATACCCATGTGCGGGATCTCCGACAAGCAAATTTTGTTTCAAATTGGAGTTAATCAAAACTAAATTATCATATAAGTAAGCTTATTTTTATAATCATCGGTCTTTTTCAAGCATTGATGAAATAATAACAAAAAATTACTAATATTCAATAAAAAGAGTCTGGGATATGACCCATGTCTGTCAGTTTGTAAAAAGCTTTAACAAAATACTAAAAACATTGTATTGGATACAAAAAAATCTCATTTCAACTTCTTTTTTTATTCTCATAGAACTTGAGAAACATTTACCAGTTTGTGTAGTTTTTATTGGTTTTTGTTTTTTTGCAAAATAGTGTATACTAAAATAAGTTTGATTTCAGTATCTATTTTTGTTCCCGACATTTTTAGCCGAAAACCAATGTTTACCAATTTTTGTATACAAAAAATACCCATTGAATTATTCTTAAAACATAATCTTTTTGACGTTAATATCTTTGAAAGAATCGAGAATCACACATCAATTTTTATCAATTTTGTGTAGTAATTTTTGTAGATTTAAATGTATATGACAAAAATTGAGCATGAGTGTATACAAATTTTACTGAATTATGAATCTGTTTTTTTTTTGAAAATTTCACTAATTGTCAAAAATGTTATTCTTAGTTGAAAAAAAATATTTTGCTAGTAAAATCAGTTTTTGTTTGTAAAATATTTTTGTTTAGTTTTTATAAAAAACCGTTAATTGTTACTATTTTACTTGTTTGGTATCATGTCACATTATAAAATATCAAATTGGATCAACCAAAGTTGTCACTTTTGTTAAATTGCATGGTAAAAAAACCATCCACTAAATGTGTTTGAAAGTATCTAATCTGCATCTATATACAACAAAAACTTATTTGTTGACATCTCTTCTGATTTTTGATATATGTACAACTAAAAATGGTATATCGAATATAAAAACGTACGTACACACCCAAGCATCTCTATAAAAGATTTTGATTTGAGTCTAATGACCTTGAAACGTAGAGAATGTCAACATTTTCAATTCGATACTTTAAGCCGATTAACCGATTTTCCTTCTATGAAAATCACCACAAGCAAACAGCGCAGTTAGCAGAAGCAAATCGCTGCGCATTACGTTCGATTGATCCCCTCAGAGCGAGAAAAAATTAGAGATACAAACAAATTCATCAAAAAAAAAGACGCAAAACATCGTTTTATGGTTAAAACACAAACACGGTTAAGCTTCGGCTTCACCTGAAAGTGTTGCAGAGGACCCGAATGTGTCGATTCCTCATCGTTCACGGGAATTAAGACTGCATGTCCAGTACATACCTTAAAAACTACACATAAGCTGCTCCTTATGATATCATAAGCCGCATTAAGTCTTTTCCATTAAGTAAATTAATTCTTATATATGATTGCTAAATCCCTATTTAAATATTTATAGCGCTATTTAAAGCGCTTAATTATATCAGCTCACTTGGTTTGCAGACGAAACCCTTAAACAATATACAAGCCCGCTCTAGGTGTATCCCAACTCAAGTTCTTTCTTCTTAATAAAAATGCATAGACCATGAAATAATTCAAATAAAAAAAGATAACAAACAACACTTTCAAAAAGTGACAAAAATATGAATAAAACGATTAAAAATGTAAACTCAATGGCGCCACACTTAAGTATTCCCACTGAGACTGACTGTATATAATGTGCAAGGAATTCTGGCTTCTTTTATGTAGTACTCGTATTTTAACAATGAATTTAATTTTTTGTTTTGCAAACTTTGTATCTTTTTCGGTGTAAGAGAAGATAGAAGATTCATATTATCTAGACATTTTTTTGGCTGGATAGTAGAAAGCAATCAACATTTTGGCATCCATTCAAGCAATAGGTTTCTTTTTCTTGTTAAAATTTTGAGGAAGGTACTTTATGGTTTTGTCGCCATTTTAAATGTTCATATTAAATTTAGTTGCATTTTATATCTACGTACAAAGCTACTGAATATTTTTAAATAATTAAATAATATAATTTGAAATGAAAATAAATTTGGTGTGGATTCCCATTTTAATGAGCGAACTTTGTTTTTGGTTCAATGGAAACGTAAATAAACAAAAATGCCGTATTTGGAGTGATGATAGTCCTCAGGTGTAGAGAAGTAAAAAAAAACTGGGCCCCTCAAAAACAAACTCTTTTCCAAGTACATTTTTAAAACACAAAATACAGGAAATAATTTTACACGGACTCTTTGAATACATGTTCTTGAGAATCAATCGTGCATTTTATCTGTAATTGGCATGAGGCAATGGGCAGGTTCAAACTACATAAGGGATTTGAAAGTAAGCCAGCTGTCAAAAAATTGCCTTCCAATTAATGCAACTTTGATGAAAAGTTGACTGGAAAGTTAGTCAGAAAAAATCCCCCTAACTATCAAGTCAAGTCAACTTATGTCAAAATGACACTTGATCATGTTTTTTCATTCAACTGAAAGCTGAACTTTATTACTTTACTTTCTCCATAACTTAATTTATCTGTAAAAAGGTTTCTAGTAAATTTGGAAAAGAAATAAGGAATATTTCTTTATATTACAAAATACAAATCGTGATGGACTTGTAGCTTTCCTGAGGTGTGTTATATAAACAATAACTTAGTTGGTACTCTTTGTACTATGAACTTAAAGTAAAAGTTTGGGAAGTAAAGTTCTGAATTTGAAATTCATGGCATTTGAAAAATAAACTAGTTTCCCTGATCAAAATTTACGTTCAAAGGATGAAGTTGACTGCAAACGAAGTCCCTTATGTTGCTTATATTATGTTGATATAATTATGTCATTATTTATGCTAACGTTTCGTTTAAAGTATTTACTTAAATCTTAGTACTTACAGCGGAAACAATAAATTTAAATATTCTCTGTGACCAGAAAAATATGGGCCAGGGGAAAAAACTGGGACAAAATCTTAAAAATCTTCGTTAAACACTTTCTGTTCTCTCAATTTAATTATAGTGATCAGTAAACTTTTCATTTTCATTGACACAATAGGTCAGAAAAACTGGATTCTCTATTTAAATGTAATGAATTTTACACCTGCAAAGTCATAATTTATTATACTAACGAAATTCACATAACGGAAGGGTGGTTAAGTCCAATGTTACTTAATTTATTAAGAAGAATTTTATGACACAATTTCTCAAATGTCTTGCTATAAAGGTGCATCGACTTGACAGTGTTTTTTTATTGCATTAAAACAAAATTGTAATAAATTATTAATTGTATATTTTTTTCCACAAGCATAAGTTGGTTTTCACATATAACAGAAGAAAAATAACACACCTCGTTTAGCTCAACTTAGTTCAGACTGTTAAAAAGCATTTTCTAATTTTAGCTGTCCACTCTCAACTTCTTCACTGTTTTCTGTCACACATAAAAGTGGGACGGAGGAGGGTGTAGTCGTTGGAATTGGCTCGATGCACATTTCCAATGAGAAGGGCCAGAGCCCACTTCCAGCGAATATTTGGGAATGTCATGTCACTAACATGAGAAATCCATAAGAATGCCAAGATTTTCGCTGAATTTGATTATTTTCGTAATTTCCAAGCCTAAACTTATGAAATGCAATTGCATATATAATTTCGTGATTAGTTTATCATCACCTTGTCTGCTGTTTCCTTCTTGCCTTCACTTTGAATCAGAGTTAAGGTTCAGCTTTCGGTTTGAATTTAAGGCTAACTAAGCGGTGCAATCTTTCGGGAACACTGACTGGCACACTGATGTATGAGACAGATTTTGGTTAGAGTTGATGTCTAGTATAAGTTTCGCACAATTCCTATGTTACTTGTCCTCATATTTTTGAAGGGGTTAAATTGGGAACTTTGAAGCCTTAATATAATTAGGTTGATGATTTAACATCATCATCAGAAAGCGTAGAAAATATGACTAATGCAACTTTCGTACTAAAATACTAATGTAGGGCTTAAAACATCGTTCCTTTTTTTAAGTAATGATTGATTGCTTTGGCTTTTCTTTTCGGTGTGACAATAACAGTTGGTCTGTTTGAAAACAATTGTTTGTCATATACAGGAAGAGGACGGATATGGGTATGTTTGGAATGGGAAGAACATTTCAATTTTTGTGTTATGTTTGTACGTTTTTTTTATAGAAAAACTACACTTATTAACTTTTTCTTTATAAATTTGAATTCAAAGTTTAGTGTGCGTTTTTATCTCTCTCTTCGCTATCACATGTGCACGCAAATCTAAAAACCCTTTTTTCAACGGAAAAACTTTTCTTACATAGATTTTCAAGACAGATTTAAGTTCTTCTTCAAGGAAATATAAGGAAAGAAAAACTTATAATTGCGTTAAAACGAAAAGTTTTCACTTAAAGCTGCTCCGACGACGACGATAAGTGCGATAAACACTCTATAAGAATATGAAAAATGCATTAAATATATCCATACCTAACCTATGTACATATACTGGGATGAAGAAAGGAGTTTTAGGAACGAAACAGTGCTACATTATCATATAGACTTATACAGTTGCGTCGTACTTCTTACATCTACTTACATATATTGACTACGTCTCTGTGCCTGGCTTTTTGTTCTCATAACTTTTATTATTTCTAAGCGGATTTGCCGATTTAAGCATTTTTCCTGAAGGATTTCAATATAATAAATACAAGGTAAATATACTTGTGTAATGTAATGAAAATACAACTGTCATTTAAATAGCCTTTAATAGTTTACAAAGTCCATTACCGTCCTAACTCCTACCCTAATGTCATCTATTTTCAAATGTTGTAAATATGTTATAGATGGTAACATTTAAAAAAGTGTCCATCTTCCAAATATTATACCCATACTATAAATAGGAGATACTTTCATTAATTGAACCATAGAATGCCACAACTTAGCCGACACAGAGTGACAGATTTTTAAAATAAAACTTAATGAGAAACTTCTTCCTCTTCTTCTTTTTTTCTGGATACAACTAAGTTTTATAGATTTTATAGCTTGTTTTTAAACCAAGTCAAAACTATGCATAGTTTTTGAAAAAAATAGTTTCAAACTCAAAATTTGTGCAAAAAGAAGTTAAAAAAAGGTTTAAATTGTAATTTTTCAAAACTTTATGATTATCTACTACTGTTTTTTTTTTAGAATTTATTGCTCTTATTTGTTTTTTAATCAAAAACTGAAAACTAGATAAATTTATGTCTTCTAGTTCTTGAGAACCCCTCCCATAGTGAAAAATGCTTGTTTTCTGTTCTATACAAATCCGTTATAATATCTTGTCAACTGAGTTATCGTACTCTTGCCGAAAATAGTTACAGATGATTTTTCAACTAATTGTGTGTCTACATATAAGATTCCTAAATTTTGTCCTAAAAATATATTACTGCATATTATGCATATTACTGCATGAAATGTTTTATTTTAAGATCAAAACACGTCAGTTCCTTTTCTTCAACTTTTAATTAAGCTGTCTGTGATTTTCATTGCCTACAGCTTGAAATTTTATGCATAATAAAATGAAGTAGAAAATCAAACTTGTACAGAAAATCTTGACAGCTCTCCTTTTCCTGGCCAGATCCAATATAATCGTCGAAAGCTCCCCTTAAGTACAGAATTTCCTTGTTTTTTAGCTGTTAAATTTCGTTTGTTTCGGCTTAATTCTACGTTTCCATATAATATTTCTTTTGTTGTTTGGCATACCTTTGCAGCTCCAATTTACTACCATCATCATTGTCATCTTTATTTGAGCCTTACTCTCAGTTACCGAATAAACAAGAAGTAATTTCATTCTAAACCCCACCCCACTCAAAAACAATGAGATGAAGAAGTTTTGCTAGGAAATCCAGGTGCAAAACGTGATCAAGTTCAAAATCGAATTACACTGTTTAAATGTGGAAGGAAGAGGACAAGTTTTCTCTCTTCTGTTACTGATGCTATAATGTCTTCTACACACATAAATTTGGAAACTGAAACTGGATTAGTGGTACCCCATCTGAATAAATTCACAAATTTTGTGGCCAAGAGCTGAATACAGATAGAATCCAAACTTAACACCTGGATATAAGGGTACTATAATACAACAACACGAATACATCATTGTGCAGGCGATATGAATTTTGATCGATTGAGAAGTCCTTCTATAGAAAATCGTTTGCTTGGTGCAGCTATGATTCCTTAACTAATATAGAAGTCTCAATTTAAATCACTATTCTCTCCATAACTGAATTTTGAAGATACATTTGCAATTAATAAAATTTGTAACATATACAGAACATCAGAATTGATTTAAATTTGGACACGCCCTGATTTTCTTCGAATTAAAATAAAAGATGTTAATTTACAGGTTGAGAAAAAGAGAGATAGAGTATTGGACTTAAAAGTTTATAACATGGGATTCTTTACATCCTGTGCGCAGATTGCACACTACACTCAGGAAGACAAAGGCAAGAGTTAACCAGAAGAATTTGTTTCTATATCTGACTTTACCCTGGAGCAACATTTTTAACAATTTAGTAAGATTTTAGAGACATTTAAATTAAGTGTAAAAGATAATTTTACTAATTTAAAAGATTCAAGTATCATACTATTTTTAAACAATTAAAAAAAAATAGGTGGCCCAAAAGTCCTTTGAAAACTTGGGCGTAGTGAATAACAAATCTGAACCATTCTTGTGGGCGAGTCAGTTCAGGAATAAAGGGGACCTATAGTTCATTGTTGAATCCGAACGGCTAATTTGAGAAATCACTTTTCAAGGCAAGAATTACTTTTGGAGTATTTTTCAATTTTTTGCAAGAGGATGTCCTTGAAAAAAAAAACTTTAGATGGCACTGGCAGGGATTAAGCCCAAGACCTCTGGCATGACAGTCCTATGCAGTAATCATCACGCCATGGGCACGATACTTTTTTAACACTTTGCTCAAGTTGAAATTAAGAAATGATTGCTTTAGATTTAGGACTTCTGAGTTTCTGTTATTTTAAATAAATAAATATTTTCCCCTAACTTAGAATTGTTTTATTTAAGTGTTTTTTTGAGGTAATTTTCGACCACTTTTGACACACATTGGGTGGTATCTCAACCATAACTTGACGAATGTTGGTTTTAAAGTGCTCAAGAGTCTTTCGCGTAGGCCCACAAAAATGTCCAGCGGTGTCAAATCGCATGATTATGGTGGACAATTTATATCGTCACGAGATGTCTCATAAAATAAAACAATATTCGCTCAAGTTGTGGGGCATGTGTTACCATCTTGTTGAAACCACACACTCTCTAAGTCGTATTCTTCAATAGAACTAAAAAAAAAGTCCGTTATCATATGACCCTAACACTCTGAACTAACCTTGACAGTCATTCCATCGTGCGTCGTTTTCACACTCCGGAGCGTACTAAAGAGTGACCTTTTGTGGATGTTGTCTAAGCACCAAATAAACGCTGGCTTTGATGTAGATATGAAAATACGCCCTAATGTGCCGTAAAATAGTCCTAATTCCTGAGAACGACGAGAAATCGACACATTGGCTTACATAAGCGATATTTCCAGTGGTAAAAGTAAAAAGATGATGCACAGACCTTTCCATATCTATACCCAATCCAGTCTCTTCAATTTTGTTCATAATTTTGCAAATTGCTTGCGTAGTTGGACGGTTCTGTAAACCAAAATATCCTCTTAAAGCAGGGCATATGGCTGTGGCAGAATAAACATTTTTGTAGTAGGTTTTAACAATTTGTATGCATTGTGCGATAGTTTTGTTAATGTCAGACTTGCAACTGAACGAAAACAAATTGGTTTAACTACTTTGTTTGACAAACGTCGAATTTCAACTCTATATACTTTAGAAACCCCAAAGTGGATAGCCCGTTACTTTGCTTGCTTGAATTGGATTTAAGTTTTGGAATATGTTGTTAATAGTTTACATAGTTATAATAAAATGTTTTTAATAAATCAAAAACTGTATAAGTTCTTTGGCAAAGCTTTTGAAAGAAACCTTGGATTTGTGAATGCGATAAAAAACATTTCAAACTAACTTAATATAGTTTATTTACAATTAATTGGAATTTATTTGAAGAACTAAAAACTTTGACCTTTTTTTAGAGATCCGTGGAGATTATTCAAATTTGACAGATTACAAAATAAAATTGAGCGAATCATTTTAAGCTTTTTTCCTTGTTTTCCAAATAAATGATGTAACGAATAATTTATTTCCTACACACAAAAGAAATCAACAAAATAAGCAAAACGTATCTTGCAAAAAAACAACAAACTTATAACAACAAATAAATAAATAAATTGATGCAAAGTTCTCTTATAGAATTTTTGTTTTCTCAGGAGATTTCAAACACAAAAATAACACACAACACGCAAGCAGACAAACATGAACTATCATATAAGGAATATTTAGGGTAGGTTATGTAAAAGAAGGTATATAAAAAACTAAATATTTACGAATAATAGAAATACATTTTTCATTTGTTTTTCTATACAGAGAATGGTGGAGAGGACGAAAGGAATACGAAATACTACTTTAGTAGAAATAAACTATGACAATACAGGCTTGCCATCCTAAATATTAATTACAAAAACAGTACTGAACTCAAATGGATGTACCTATTTCAGTTCTGTAATCTTTTAAAGTAGTTTAGAATTACCCTACACGAAGTTGGAACAAAACAGTTTTACCCTTTTTGACATTAATACCTCATTGTCGTTAAGATAATACTTCGGGTTTCTAGATGTAAGGCAAAATAGAGAGATGATGGGAGAAGATACAACGTGATGACATTGAAATAATTGGAAGAACTCAGCGTGATGTCGATGAAGTTTTCGTGAGTATTGAAGCCGAGGCGGCATAAATGGTTTGAGCTTTTAATGAGGTCAAAACAAAGTACGTGCTGTCATCAAGAAACGTCCCATACAACATATACGTTTTTATTGACATTGATCATTGACAGACGTAACTTTAAGGTAGTTAAGAACCGCTTTGAACGCAGAAAACAATACCACTGCTGAGATAAAAAAAAATTCCTCTTGATAACCGCTGTTTCTTTTTAGCTAGGAAAGCAATTGAGTAGTAAATTCCTCTTTTGAGCAACTAAGGTGTCGCTATACAAGATCCTAATCATTCCCGTCCTGCTAAACGCTACAGAAGCATGGACCATAACAAAAGTGGAAGAAAACACCTTGGGTCATTCGAGAAAAAATTTCTGCACGTGATTTACGTTCCCATATTCGTAGTTTAGCAAAGAAGATGATGGGACGACAAGCTGTATGGGCTGTACAGCGGCGTAAACTTATTCAGAATGATACAAATCCAAAGATTGATATGAAACCAACTCTCTGGCCCGGAAAGTCTTTGGATGCACACCCACAGGATACCGCAGTAGAGGAAGACCTCGGATCAGGCGGCGGGCACAGGTGGAAAGTGATCCACAAAAATTGGAGTGCATAACTTGAGACGTGTAGCTATACCGACCTAGATGGAGAAGTTTGATGGGTGAGGTCCTAGCTCACACAGGGCTGTGATGCCACCTAAAGTAACACAGTGAATAGAAATTACACCCTTAGTGCAGCACGGATATAGGAATGTCTAAGAAATTTCTTTTTTTTATATTATTTACTTTTTTTTATATAAAAACTTTGGAAAAATAACGAAAATACTCAACGATTTTTTTTAAATTGTGTCTCATTTCTGTACAATAAACATTTAATAGACTCTTACTTACGGGGACAGACAATGTTCAAACAAATGACCTACAATAGGCAAAAATTATAATTCAAAAAACAGGTTAAACATACAGGTTCACGATATAGCATTCTGAAAAGCCAACACCCATTCTTTTACTTAATTTTTAAATAAAGTTGTTTTACAGAATATTATTGAAAAAAAAAAAAATTTTTTTTTAATTTTAAACAATTTTTTTCCAAATTTTATGGAACTCAGTATGCTTTTTGTTTTCAGAATCTCCCTTAAAAACAAAAGTGTAAGTGTAATGTGTACCAAAAATATTAAAAGTAACTCCAAGAACAACATTTTTTCATGGTTTTTAATTTAATAATAAAAGCACTATAACGATTTTCGAAAAAAATGTAATAAATCATTTTTTAATTATTTTAAAAAATAATACAAATTAAATAAGCTGCATCTAGTATAATGGAAAAAACTAACTTGAAAAGTTCAGTCGAAATACTATCTTAATATATTACAATACAGTTAGCATACCAACACATCACTTACAAAAGTACAAAACGAGAAACCTAAATATTAATAATTCCAAATGATGGTAACCCTGTAAAAGCCCACTTTTAATACAATTCACCAATCAAAACAAGACAGAGATAGAGACAATATGGTGTACCGAGAAAACTTTAACAAAAAACTTGTGCCACCTAAAAGTAAAGATTTATGACCTTTGTAAATTGGATATGACCTCACTCAAGTGAACATCTTTTCAGCCACAAAATCATTTTCTTCCTCCAACTATACATTATGGCATAAGATGAAGGTACAAAGGACGAACGACGCACGGACGACAAGAAAAGTCTATAAAAATAACCAAAGACAAGATGGACGACGACGAAGACTAGATGAATAGAAAAAATACAGTTATTTTCATAAGGAGCAACAACAAAAGAAAAAGCATCTTAGGTAACTATGCTTATGATAGCACAGAAGGAAAGGACCAGGGACCTCCGAACGCCCTGAAAATGTATCTGACATATTTGATTTTGTAACAAGAGAATAACTTTGTTTTTGTTTTATTTATATTTAACTGGTCTTGACACGCAATTGAGCGTGTGCTATGAGTGTACGAGTATATGAAAAATGAACTCATCCAAAGCTAATTAATTAATTAAAATTGTGAAGATGTGAAGAAGCGAAGATGGACATCATCAACCCAGAAGAATCTACATTCATTCTTTTTAATCAGCACAGTAATGAAGTTTTGTTTGCTTTATTCTTCTAACCATCCCTTCATGTAGTCATGTTACTTGAAGAATATAATTACACATTTGGAATTATTTACATATGTATAGGCATAGGGCTTTTGGGTACTTTTATGAAATAACACATGTGGACTGTGGAGTATCTCTGAAGAGGTATAGGTACTTGAATAAGTACTCTAACATCAAAAACCACATTCTGTTGACGAAATCAAGTTGAACTATTTTAAAATCAAATTCATTATAGTACATATTATGAATAGCACTTAAAAAATTATGACAACTAATCCAATCGATGGCCAGTGGCAATAGACTCTAAGATTCACAATATATATAGATATTATAAAACAGTGTCTGTCATGCGGTTCAAGAGTTCTTACTCGTACCTCCTCCAATACATATGTGTTTTCGGTGAATTGAATCGACATATTTTAAAATTTGTCAATTAGTTAGCAGATGGCAATTGACTAAAGAGTCATTATTGTGATTTACTTGACAGGTGTGTGAAATTGAATCCACTTTTTGAAATACACGAAATTTAGTTTAGCCAGTGAAGTTTTTCATTTGCGATACAAATTAACGACAAGGTCAATTCATTTCCGGTAAAAAAAAACATATAAAGAAGAACCTGATGTTGCAAGTTGTATTTTTCCACACGCCCTTCAAGTTGCATGATCTTGATCAATGAAAACAGATCAGATCACCTGCTTCAGTGGCTGCTAAGTTTGTGAATGCTTTTTGGAGTTCAGTGATGATGGTGAAGGGCATTTGCCTTGTCTGATTGCTTTAATGAGTTTGGATGCAATCTCAACTTGAATAAGAAATCATAAAAAGGCTTCCCACCAGCTATCATTCATAAAAGTGAATGTTCTGAGTATAAGACTGGATATTACAATAAGGTAAATTGACAGGAATATGGAAAGGCCTAAGTGGGCAACGCGTGAGTTAGCGGAATGTCCACAACTCCACATCATTTCGACCAATAGAAGGTCACTCACTATATTGATCCTTCTATAAAAAGGCAAATAATCATTTGGAATATCATCAGTTTCACACAGTACAGCACTCAGTAAACATTAAAAAAAAGCCCGCATCTTAAAAATGGCTTTCAAAGTAGTTATTATTTTTGCTCTCTTTGCCGCTGTTGCTAACGCCTCTCAATTACATCTTCCATTGGCTTATTCCAATGTTGCAGTTGCCACACCATTGACTTACGCAGGATCAGCTATTGGATCAACTCAGGAAAATGTTATTCGTTCTTTCGGTGGCACTGTCTCACAATACTCTAAGGCAGTAGATACACCATTTTCAAGTGTTCGTAAGACTGACACTCGCATCAACAACAATGTTTATACTCCGGCTTTGGCTAAGACTATCACTTACGCTGCTCCAGGAGCAGTTTACGCTCACGCAGCTCCACTAGTTACTGCTAGAACAGCCGCTATTGCTTATTCACCAGCTGCAACCGTTGCTCATGTGACTTTTGATGGATTCGGAGCACATTATGTGTACTAAGAGATTATTGTTGATTAGTCAAAATTACAAAAGTAAATGTTTTAAATGAAAAACAGTTGTTAAATTTCTTTATCAAGTGAAAACTTTAAATAAGCTTTGTCCATCCGAGTGAAATTGGAGAACTTATCAAACATGGGCTTCGGCTTTAAGTTTCTAGAGCTTTGTTTCGTAATAGAACACAATTTTAAATATCAGATGCTTTACTGAATAATTGAAATATTAGTGCATGTCATGGCATCACTTTAGTGATGCTTAAGCACCGGTGAACACTTTATTTTTTGTGACAGGTATCAATCTGCAGTTTAGGTTTGGTTTGTGGCAATGAATGTTTATACAAAGAAATTACTAAACTAAACAAGTTTGCAGCGTGGATAAAGTGTGGAATACAGAATTGTAAATTTCACACAAATTCATTGGTAGTCTATTTTTTTTAACATCTTACTTCGATGTTCGCTGAAATAAATAATATTCTGTGTTAGCTTTTTTAAAAAGCACCGTTCGTTATATTGGTTTGCATTTGGACGATTTGATAATTTTTTGTTCGTATTTTAAAACAACAAGGTTTTTTAAGGTGAAATTGCTCTCGTTACAGAAAAATAAATTAATCACAACCAATTTCGATCGTTCAAGACTTAGACCTATTTTAAAATCAGCCACATCACAAATTACACCGTAACAAATCCCCACATGGAATGCTAAGTTCCGACCCACAACAAGATTCGAAAAAACATTGCCGCATAGACCACGTATTTTTAATTCCTGTAGTTAAAGTTTGTACACCTGTCAATTTTTTAACGTCTTCTTTAAGTTATAAAAATATGTTCTAAGAACAAATTGGCAATTTTGTAAAATTGTAGGAAAATACCCTACAAATCATCTTTTCGTTTCATATCGAAACTGCCTTGACACTGAATTGTCAATTACTTTTTCGACAAATTTGTACTGACAAATCTTTAATGATGTGAAAAAAATGCAATTTACATAATTGTCAGTATTTTATGGACAATTTCGCCAGGAAACTCTGTTGGGTCTCCAAGTAATACGTCGCCAGTGGCACTATCGGAGTTTTTAACACTGAATAAATATTGGTTTCGAATCGTTAAATGGAGAACAATTTAAAGACAAATTTCATATCGAGAATCCTACGAAGGACACTGTATACTAAAATCCAGGTTTAATGTGCATTACATTGGCTTGGAAGTGGATCTCAGTACCTTGTAGTTGCCGATGGACAGGATGTTATAATATAATCAATTCATCGGTGTGTCAAAAGTGTATGCAATTTAATGGTAGAAAAACTCTTTGATAAAGAAATTCAATGTTCAGGAAATGTAATTTCCGTCCACAACCTTTTAGGGGTTTTGCGAAAACTCATGTGTTTCTGGAATTGTTGATGGTTATTTAATAAGAATTGATGCACCAACAAAATTGCCATGACAAACATGTCTTTGCATTTTTCTGGCAAATTTTTCAAATGTCAATATTTTATGAAATACGGATTTGTCAGAAAAGTGTTACAAATTTGTAGAATTGCCACCTGTAAGTTTTTATGAAAGAGGACCCAGTTGCTTTCTTGTCTTTTTCTGTTTTTCTTTACACAATTTTAAAATTACTTACATTTTACATTAATTACAAAATTTTACCGAAACAAGAATAAAATGCTCGACTCTAAAATTGGATGGGATGGATTTTGATAGCTTTATTTGGAAACGTGAATAGCATGTTTTGAGCTGCGATGGAATTTGTGATAAAACTGAATATATGTAATGTATGTATGCTGAGTCTTATGAAATGTTTCAAAATTCTGAATATTAAATTCTTCCATACCGATAAAGTTGTTAAGTATATTCATTTTTTTTTGTAGAATATTACCCCTTAGGACATATAACAATGGCATTTTGAACTAAAATAAGTCTGCAAATATCCAAATCTACTCAAAACTTCCAAAATGTGTTAAACTTTTAAGAAAGAACTCATTAATATTAATTACAAGCCATTTCTATTAGATTTCGATTCAATATAATGAATGAAGAACTTTTCCTAATGACATCCTGCAAAGGTAATACTGATGGTTCCACTTTGTCATGGTATTTTTTTGTTTTTCTTTTTTGGACTACAAAAATCGACCTTTAATTTATTCCGAAATTCGCGAAGCTTAATCAAATAACTATGCCCTGGAAGAAGATAGATGAATTCAAAATTCGCTTGAACGAGTATCAGTGCAAGGTGATGCCTGAGTAGTAAGTTCCCCTCTAAAAGGGAAAGAACTTTATTTTATTTTAATTCAAACAGAAACTTTTAAGAAAGCCCAAGAACTTTTTGGTTTTGGTGTCTATTGTGAAAGTTTGATTGATCATGAATCAATTCGGGAAAAAAGGAAACAAAAAGCTGCGATTTCTTTGATAGAGTTTTCAACAATTCTATTTTTCAGAAGAGGGAGAGGTTTGAAAGTTATTTCTATGTAATTTATAAGCAGGTAATGCTAATTTGATTTTGCAATTACCATGGGGCAATCATTTGTGCAATAATTGAATAAATAAATGAATTGAAAAAAGTATAATCAAGGTTTAACTAGGTCTGAAGTTTTTGGCTGACGAAATGAAAACAAAAAGACGAAGAATATTACAAAATTCACATTCATTACAAAGGAATATCGTGCGCCTTACGTTCCAATTGAGTAATGGTCAAACAATTCAACAAAAAAGGCTAAACATAACCTTATCGAGAGAAACTGGTGTTGGCCCATGTTTTGACTTGGCTTGTTATTTGTAATTTTGAATTATATAGTTGTTTACATAATGCATTATGCTTTAAGTGCCTGACATTATAATGCAGTAAAACCCACTTAAGAGAAAAGTAAATGGCTTTAAGTCTTTATGGCTTAGACCATAACTCCCAAATTCGAAATGTCATAGCACCCAAAACAATTTTAATAACATTTTGTTGTTGTAAGATTTGGGTAATATTAATTATATTATCTTCGTATGTATTTGTTCTATGAAGTTGCCAATAAAAAGAAGTGTTCGGTGTTATTGCCCAATAAGGTACCGCCAACATATTAAATAAGTCATATCGCCCGAAAATGGCTTTATAGAAATGAGGCCCAAAGTCAATGTCATATCGCCCAAATCAATCTTAAAATATATTATAAAGTCCAGATTACTAATTGACTTGTCAACCAAAAGAAGTCAAGTGTTTCAAAATTTGGGCATTCTGACAAAATTTCTGTTTATTTTGGGCATTAGACATTTTGAGTTTTTAATGTAATCGAACAATTTCAAGCATTAAACGGAAAAAATGTCAGATCGTCCAAAAACTCGGGCCGTCAGGAAAGCGTAACAAATATGTTTGGCCTTATTTCACTTACAAAAAACGAAATAAGTCAAATTTTCAAAGTGAAATATATATGGAGGCATGCTGGCCCCAAATCCTATTGTAAGGTAATTGGTCAAAGTAAAGAAAATGGCGCAAAATGATAGACAGGCTATTTCAAGGGTCTAACTTTTCCTGAACTATGAACGCTTTTCAATGCACTCACATTAAGATTCGCATTAAAACCATTGCATTGAAACTCACGTTGAACGAGCCTTAAACAATGACAAGTCGTTCAAAAAATTAAGGGAACAGACATTCAGTAAAAAAGTTAGCTGTCAAATGTCATTAAATGTATTGTTGTCCTTATAGTGAAGCGAAATGTTTTTTCAAAGAATTTTAAGCCACATATTAAGGGTTAGTCGACGTCTTATTTGATTTGTTATTATTAGATATTATTTTAGACAAAACGTGATGAATTGGGACCGAGCTGAGAAGGAAATGTTGCGGCAGTTGGTGGAATGTAAGCTGCTAACAATACAGGACAAAGGCTTCAATACATCATTGGATCAGAAAGAATATATTGATTACGAGGAGATTGGAAAACTGTAAATCATAACTCGGGACTCTTTTCGTGAGGTTTCAAGTCCTACTGCCCACAAACCGTCCGACACTGAACCAATTTTTGAACTTAACAAACTACGGCCTATCGATGTTTTCGATCAAAAACTGAACTGTGGCTTTATTCAATCCATATCTTAAAAAAACTCTTCATCGTTCCACAGAGCTGAACTTTGTTTTGTACATACTCGTACTTTAGGCTTTCGAAAAAGCTGAAAATCTTCAAAAAGTTGAAAATATTCATCCTCTGAAAACATTTTGTGAAATAAATTTGTGAAGAATATGAAAGAAGTCATACCCGCTAGTGCAACACTTAAAATATAAAATTCGGTTTTGATGGTTTTATATTTAATGCAAGTGTTTAAATATAAAGATGGTTTCAAACACATACATATATAATTTAGGATTTTACCTAATGTCACACTGAAATAGTTTTAGTGTCGAGTCCACTCTACTATAATTTTGCGCCAATAAATTTAAGTTTTCTGATAAAACTAACTTAGTCC
Source organism: Eupeodes corollae (assembly GCF_945859685.1). Lineage (NCBI taxonomy): Eukaryota > Metazoa > Arthropoda > Insecta > Diptera > Syrphidae > Eupeodes > Eupeodes corollae. The sequence goes on along the minus strand of NC_079147.1, from coordinate 201,674,953 downwards.
GTCCCTGGTAAATTGAATTCCCTTCAAATTGTATAAAGAGATTTTATTGCAGCACAAAGGACAATTTGTCAAGTTTTCAATTTTTTAATTCTGAAGCAAGAAAGTGTTATAAATCCTTAAGGTTGATTTCAGCTGAGTATGTTGATTGAAGAGAAGGATTTCAAAACCTGAATGGAATGCACCACGTTTATTGACGTGTTATAACATTACTTTTAAATTTTTCTGTTCCTGAATAAATATTCTGCTTATGTTTTTGACAAGCAATTTATTTTTCGCAAATGCAAAAGCAGCCACTCCACTTGTCAAGATTTTATATTTCGTTTCCTTTCTTCCGTCATCTTGAACCCGATTAAGATTAACTATAGGAAAAGTGATTTTTGTGTAAATGAGCAGAGCGAACATTTCATGTTATCAGTGGAAACAGTTAAGTTAAAGGTAAATTAAGAAGAAAAAGATTTTTTGCTAGTGGTTCTGGTCTCAAGTTACTAAAAGTTGAGTCTAACAATGGTTTCTTTGACATACTTAAATATCAGTTGCAAAACTTAGTGTTTTAAGTGAGAAGTGTACAACTTTTTTGTGCGGTAACAGAAAAGATGAAACTTATGAACAATTTGTTGACTTGTCCAGGCAATGTGTTGTCTTCTGGCCTGTACCCAAAAGTAGCTCCATACAAAGGTTGTTTGTTCCTTTCTTCTAAATTGAATTTACGTAGGTATGCTAGTAGCACATTCATACAAAAATCCCTAAGCAACTTATCTTAATTAGATAAAAAGGATTCGATGATAATTTTAAAAGAAAAATGTTAATTCCAGCAGCAGGAAAACAAACTTTCTCAATGAGATCCAAGCAAAGTTTAGACTAGGTAGATAATATACATACATGTATATTGTATTGTACAGTGCAAGAAAATGGTGGCATAGAATAAATTGGTAAGGAAATTGTGATGAAAAGAAGGAAATCCCATTAATGCCGTCAAAGAAAATTTCATTTTGTGCCTAACTCACACGAACCCTTGCAGACAGAATCCTTCACAGGAAAAATTGAAGGAAGCAAATCACTATCCAAGGTATTATTCATTTGTTTGGATCTATTCTTTCCTATACCTCACCTTACTACTGGATTCGTTCTTTCGCTTTTCTATTGTGTATATATAAGATGTTACTTGGTGAGATGTGATAACTTAAAGGATGTACCTACTACAGGTACAAATGTATGTATGTATGTGAATAAAATTACAGGCAAGGCTTGATGCTAGGTACCCTTAAACCATTTGCATTAACAAAAATGAAGAAAAGTATGGTGTAACGTTGAATGGCGCGTGAGGAAGAATCCGTTTTGTTAGAAGGTAAGATGTTAGGTAAATCACCTTACACTGACATACCCACATCAAGACTTACATAATGTATGTATCTTCCGAATGGTTGGCTGGTTGGGTCGAAGTGGAGCGGAGGATACACTGTAAGGTAAAGCACATTGAATGCGTGGAACTCCAGATTTAGCAAGTCAACTTTATCATCAGAATGGATGATTGCATTCATGTCAAGCCGACAGCGTTCCTTGGAGGTGACATGAAAAGGTATGTCAAATTTTATGGGTGGATAGCGCAAAGTTAGAGGTACAGAAGCGCAAGCTAAAGAAGATTTTATTTTGTTCGCTGTAATAGCCTGTGTTATGTACATATGTATAGAAGTGTTTGTGCTTTTTGGACTTTAATATGTAAAATCAAGAGTGAGGTAGTTGATTAACTGTGTTATGTATGTAGATATTGGCTTGTCGATAAATATGCAAATTTCATGCCATCAACGTTCTTGTTTTTGATTTAGCAAAGATAAGGATGAAAATATATTCTTGTCGAATGAAAGGGCATAAATCAAGTTGACAGAGTCGTTTTTATACAAAAATATGTTTTAAGTCGATTCTATAAAATATTATGTTTTAAGTATTGCAAATGGTGAAGATAGATTGATATTCCATTTAAGGTTTATCTTAAACGAATTAATTCTAGTTTGGAAAAAAACTTGGCAATAAGATTCATTGCTAACTATACTACATGAGCTAACTTTACAATAGAATACTTCTAATGAAAATCTTGGAAGCATGTAAGTTTCAATCGAACGTGAAGGTGGGAACGATAAGAATAGTCTGTGCAAGAGGTTTTAAACAAAAACCTTAATATATGTAATATAATGTATTATACTTTATACGCTACGCATAATACATAACGTAAACGATGGAATCTGTATAAGCAAGAGCCTCCGCTCATTTTTCATTTATAACGTAGGTGCACTTATCTTTAAAAAATGTGAAAGAACACAGGTACCTAGTCTTAAAATATAAGTAATACTCACCAAAGATGATGTACGTATATTTCCGTAACCTAAAATAAAAGAAATTTAAAAAGATATTATATGTTTTTGAAACACACTTTTATTTATGATATTATTAATAATGTAAATAAAACAAAACTTTATTCGAATAGATATATTTTGTTGAGACACATCTTATTGTTTACATGTCAGTTCACATGTCAGAATTTTATCTGCAATACACTATTAGGAGGACATTGGTCACACTATAGACTAACTTTACAAGATTCCTCAAATTTTTAAACAAATTCCATGGATATAAATATCGGACCTTATTTAATGTACATTAAACTGAATCTTAATAAACATCTCAAATTACTTCAATTTTCAATGCAACTACAGTTTTTGGTAAGAGCAAGGTAAAATATAGGAGTACCCGTAGCGTGATGGTTAGTGCGTTGGACTGTCAGTAGTTCTTTGACTTCCAACCAGTGAATAAGTGCTATTTTTATTTTATTTTCAAGTAAAACAAGTCCAAGTGTGTTAGTAAATCTAAAGTTGGCAAGTTGCCACGGCTTTATTAAACTCATTGGCAGCTCAGTGGAGGTGGCGTCTGCAGACGAATCCTGAGGTCGTGGGTTCGAATACCGTGCGGAGTCAACGAAAGATATTATTGCTTTTTTCAAAATCGAGAAATTGTTGATTTCATCGATTGGGAAGAGAAGCAAATGGTTAAGGAGAAGAAAGCAGGGGTGTCGAAAGATACCTCTGCCAACACATCAGGCGATGTTACGGTAGTGCCAGTAACAGTACCACAAACAACAGCAACAACATCTGGTCAGACATCAGACCAGTGGATAGACGCAGCAGCAACTATCAAAAAGAGAAAAATGAAGAAGCATAGCCGAAACAAAGTGGAGAGGGCTAACTCTGCTAAGCGGCGGGATATGCGGAAAGAAATGGAGAGTGGTAAAGGAAGAATTACAACCGAGAGCGAGTTTTCAGACTACGCCGAGTCTAAAAAAAGGAATATGTGTCCGAAGGTGGAGAGGGGCTCTTCAGGCCTCCGAATATGGCTTTGGAGGTAGTGGCAGACCTCCAAGATTAAACAGAACTGGTGCAGGCCTTGCAAACCAAACAGGCAGCCATCAGCGAGTTCGAGCAAAGCCTCAATAAGCTCAAGGAGGAAAAAGAGCCCGTCCTCAGTGCACTTAAGCTAAAACAAGAGGCGCGCTGAAAATAGAGGCAGCGCAAAAGCAACTGCAACAAAAACAACAGCAGCAAAAACAACAGCAGAAAAAACAACCACAACCCAAGCCAGCTCCCAAAAATACAAAATAAAAAGAAGCCAGCAGCAGTGACAGGCCCAATTGCTGAGGGCCCATGGACTTCGGCTAAGGCCAAACAGCAGCAACAACAACAGCTACAACCAAGGCAGCAGGAGCAGCGGAAACAGCAGCAACAGCAGCAGCAGCAGCAGAAGCAGAAATAGCAGCAACAGCAGCATCACCAGAAACAACCACAGCCCAAGAAGGAGAAGGTGCCAACAATTAGGACCTACCGGGTTGACCTGCAGGACTTGAAACAAATTAAAATTAAATGTTCTGAATGAAAAAGAAAAGCGGTATTCGGTACAGTGCTCACTGGCCAAATACAATTTACTTAATGGCGTGCTCAAACAGGCCACCGCTGAGTTCTTCAACTACACGCATAAAAGCGAGAAATTTAAGACGGTCCTTCTGAAGGGCATAAGTACCTGCACGGAACCGGAGGCGCTCTTAGCTGAGCTCCGTCAAAAAGCCACTGACGATCTCGATTTTATCGGGGTCAAGCCTTTCACTACAGTCAAGTCCAGGCGAGGGGGTTATAGCCTGCCAATGTTTCTCGTACCATTATCGCCCCAAAGCAGTTTTTAGAGTATGAAGAAAATCAAATCTCTTGACTATCAAGCTGCACGCTGTGACACATTAAAAAGGCACTACGACATTTTACAATGTACGAACTGCACAGAGGTTTGGCCATGCTATAGCCAACTGCAATATACAGTTGCGCTGTGTCAGGTGCTCAGAAACCCACAACGAAGGAGAATGCAAGCTGGAGAATGAGCGGGTTGTAGATTTAACCCAGCTCAAGTGTGTCCTTTGTGGAAACCAAGGGCACCCGGCTAGCTATAGGAGTTGCCCTAAGGTTCAAGAAATGAAACAGAAACAGGCCAGTCAAAAAGCCGTAAGAAGTCCAACAGTTCGACAGCCTCCAACACAAAAATTCGTGGATCCCACATTTTCGTACGCCCAAATGGAATCAGGGAATGGGAACACGAGACAGGCTCCACCAACGGTGTTCCCAAAGGCCCCTGTGCCTAAGACACCAGAGGTTAAGCCTGACATTGTGGCTTTATTGTTGAGCATTCAAGGTCAAATAACTGCGCTGCGAAGTCAGATAAAGGAGCAAGGCAAAAGGGTAGATCATTTCTACTCTTTGTTGCCTGGCCTGTCGCAATTTAGACCAGAATGGTCGCACTGCCGGAGACGCGCCTAAAAGTCCTAGCTGTGAATGTAAATTCACTTATTAGGATTAAACGAAGAGCCAACATGTTCCAATTGTTGAAAGACTACGGACCCGATGTGTTTATGGCTAGCGAAACCAAGCTAAACCACAAACAGAAATTGACTCATAAAAATTACAATATCGTAAGAAGAGACCGGCCCGACTCCAATCAAGGGGGCAGTGTCGCTCTCTTCATACGAAAAGGCATTAATTATAAAGTCATAAACAACAATGAATTGCGAAAGCTTAAGACGCTAGAAGTTTGCGTTGTATGCATCTCTCTCACTCAAGGGAAGCGGATGTATATGATTGCGGCTTAAGCGGCTGGAGCTCCGCAGGTTACTTACTTTGCTTCAGAATTCGAGATTCTTTTTAGGGAACTTAAACTGAGCTTGGAAGAAAACTATTTCATCTTGGCCGGTGATTTTAACGCAAAACATGAAGATTGGGGAAATCAACATAATAATCCCAGAGGTAACCATTTTTTTAATTTGATGAATCTTTACAGCGTTGACTATGGCGTCGACCGGCTGGCTACTGAAAAGCCATCGTATTCAAGAAGCGGCTCCTTTCTGGATCTTTTGCTGTACGATACAAAACTGACAGTTACAGACAAAGTGGGTAATCACCCTCGACTGGCTGCTGCAATGCAGATTCCAAACGAACGCGTGGAGTTGGAGGAAAACGTTGCAACGCACTCTTACAATTACAGTAAGATGCGTTGGCCTCGTTTCACCAATGCCCTAGCGAGAGAACTCCGTTCGAGTGACATAGCCCCACCAAACAACAGAAACCTGACAAATACAGAAATTGACCAACATTTACAACAAATGGACGAAACAATAAAACAAATGATGGAACGGAGAATTCCAAAGTAAAAAGAACAGAAATGCGACTATTTACGCACTGCGAAGGCACAAGAGTGGCTTACTGAGAAGACTCAAAAACTTGTACAGATGACTTACAGGCCCACATGACTTTGAGGTTAGGACACTGAAGTCACGAATAAAAAATGTCAATCTGTTGATTAAGGAGAACTACAGGTTATCAATTAACAAGTACTGGGACCGCAAGATTCGGTCAGTTAATTCCAGTGACCCTAGTATGTTCCCTAAAATCAACAAGATATTCAGGAAAAAGAACGACAGTGACCTTCCGACTCTGAAACTCTAAGGAACCGATGAGAACAGAGACGTACTCAGGACAGCGCAACTAGATCCAGAAGAAGCCATCTTTGACGATGGCTTCTAAATAATTGAAGATCCGAAGGAAAAAGTGGAGGCGGTGGGAGCTATTTTCAGCAAGTGTAAAAGGTGAATGTTAGCATTCGCCCCAACCATGACCTGGAAAACAGAGCCCTACTTAATCACTTTTACCTTCGAAATGATATGACACAATGGCGATCTGAGAACCGCGGTTTCATGCGGTTTAGTGACGATTCCTTGGCAAATGCCATAATCGCCGAGCAAACGGGAGCAAGTCCCTTGTTAGTGACGAAGGTTGAGCTTCAGCTCATCTTCAATTCAACAAAAAACGAAAAGGCAGCAGGTGTCGATGGTACATCCAACGTTGTACTAAAACATTTTCCGATGAAGGCAATGGACATTTACATCACACTCTTCAATAATGCACTGAATAATGCATATTATCCAGTGGATTGGAAGACCGCTGTATTTCACCCTCTCCCAAAAAACAGAAAGGACAACTCCAACCCTTCACATCTTCGGTCGATATGTCTTCTTCCGAACATCAGCAAAGTTTTCGAAAAAGCCATCAATAAGGCTCTGACTAAGTGGGCTGCGGACAACAAAATAATTCCGGATAAACAGTTCGGGTTCAAGGCGGGTCATGACACAATTCATGATGCCAATGGAATAAATCAAAACAACAATGCACAGGTGCTGTTCTGGTTGATTTGGAAAAGACCTTCGACACCGTATGGTTAGAGGGTCTTTACCTAAAAATGAGCAGGCTTGGCATAAGCAAGCCATTGTTGTATATACTTTATGATATGCTTAACGGTAGAAAGTTTGTTGTCAAAAGTGGCAATGTCACTTCTACCAAAACATTCTCAATTAAAAATGGTCTTCAACAGGGGGCAGTGAATTCGTCGATTCTCTTCAGCATTTACACCAGCGATCTAATAGGTAGTCTTACAAAGGCAATTGCGTAAGCCGACGCTCTAATTGCGTACAGAACGGCCCCAAAAGTTGAGGTTATTGGAATTCTCTTGCGTCGTGATTTCGACAAGATTCAGCGATATTGCGACGACTGGAAACTGAAAATAAATGTCCAGAAGTTCGAGACAATTCTGTTCCGGACTCCGTTGGCTAGGTCCACGAGGGATACGTGCAAGAATTGGCGAAAGATGGTCATCGTTGATCTTCACGGACACCATTAGCGAGCAAAAGTGTAGTGAAGTACCTCGGTATCTGGTTAGATCAGTATTTACATATATTTCGACAGACATATAAATGCTGCTCTGACCAGGGCCAAAGGAGCTTTCGCTCTGACAAAACGGCTGTTTTTTAGCAGTCGGCTTGACCCCATAGTGAAGGTAATTTGCTACGGTGCAGGGAAATAAGTCCACGGGAACTAAGTCCACTGAGGGACTAAGTTCTCACTTCAGGTGGGAAATAAGTCCACGGGAACTAAGTCCACTGGGGGACTAAGTTCTCACTTAATGGGAGCGAAATCCACTTAAATAAAGTGGTCTTTGTTCCCATGCAAGGTGGGAAATTCGTAACAAAAAACAGTGGGTTTAGTTCCCTTTGAATGCGAAATAAATTCCCATGTTAAGCCAGGAAGAAAAAATAATTCTTCAAGTATTTTTAAGTTTTATTAATATAAAAAAATACATTTCTGTACAAAAAATTATTCTACTTCTATCGAGATACCAAATTTAATTAACAAAATTGTTAAAATTTCGAAGTAAAGGTAAAACATTTTATAGATGATAATACAACAAAAAGCAAAAATACTTTTAATTTAAAATTTCAATAATAAATTCAAGTGAAAAAAAAAAACATAAAAAATTCAACAAAGTAACAAGAATTCAAATCAAATACAATCTACAAAAAAACTATCGTAAAACTCGTAACTATAGTTCTACAATACGGACACAATAATTCAGATGTTGCATTTTACGAAATTGTATTATAACAATTTTCACATATCTTGATGTGATTACGCGCGATTTTATTTGATTATTTTCGAAAACTCGAAAACTGTATTTCGAAATTGAATCAAAAAGCATCATTATATTTTAAAATTCAGTTTTCGAGTTTTCAAAAATAATCAAATAAAAATCGTGCGATTTTTTTTGATTATTTTCAAAAACTCGAAAACTGTATTTCGAAATTGAATCAAAAAGCATAATTTTATTTTGAAATTCAGTTTTCGAGTTTTCAAAAATAACTCGAAATCTGAATTTCAAAATAAAATTATGCTTTTTGATTCAATTTTTCCATTTTAACACGCTCTATATTATATCGTCACTGAAACTTACACTGTTTTCATTACGAATATTCAAATAACAAATGATGTATTGAATATAAACTGTAACATACTCGTACTTATCAAGATAAATTTAAGAAAATATAAAAAAAGGTCTAAGAACTAACAGTAGCTTACATCTCTCTTTAATTTTTGTTGTTGGAAATTCATTCCCACTTTATACTTTCGAGTGTGTACTAATTTCCCATAAGAAAGTGGAGATGGTTCTCACTTAATGGGAACAAAGACCACTTTAGTAAAGTGGATTTCGTTCCCATTAAGGAAGAACTTAGTCCCCAAGTGGACTTAGTTCCCGTGGACTTATTTCCCACCTTAAGTGAGAACTTAGTCCCTCAGTGGACTTAGTTCCCGTGGACTTATTTCCCTGCACCATTTGCTATATGGCCCTCATACAGCCAATGATCGTTTATGGTTGTCCTGTGTGGTTCAACGTTGCCCCCTCGCAGATGGAGAATTTTCGAGTGTTCGGGCGGCAGTGTTTACGACGCTGTACCGGCTTATATCAAACAGCCGAAACTCCTTTCGTGCATTACTATTCCAACGAGGTCCTATACAACGGGGTTCGAACCAACAGAATTGACAATTTCGTGATCAAACTCGTTCGAGGTCACATTGTAAGAGCTATGTATTCGACCAACAATTTAATTTTCGGGGCGTTCTATCCGAACGACTAGTATTTTGAAAGTGCACGCTTGAGCGGCTTCATTCCACCAGAGGCATTCCTCTTTTTAGATAGATGCGGTCTGATACAGGCTAGGTTGGCAGTTCCGCTAATCTACCACGTCAGACAACGAACCTTGGATAGGCGACTCCTGTACAATCGGGACGTCATGGCACAAGGCGGAGCAGAGAGAATTCGGTTTAGTAAGGCCTTGGCCGGCTTACATACTTGTTGTATAGTTTTAGGGTTTAGTTTTAAGTAGAATAGACATGGTGGCACAAAAAGAAATAGAAAATAAAATACGAAACAAAAAACAAACAAATAAAAAAAAAACATGGAATAAAAAAAAATAATAGTAAAAAAAAAAAAAAAATATGAAAAACAAAAATGTTAGATAGATTTTCTGCTGTGGTTGTTCTAGTTTTAAGTAGTTTATAGGTTGACTAGGTAGTTTAAGTTAGCTTTAAGTTTTATATTAAGAACCGTACTTTAAGTAATTTTCAAATAAAAATAAAAAAATAGTTTATTTTTTACAAACTTTTTAATAAATATAAAAATAAATAAAATATAAATTGAAGTAAAATAGATCTTAGGGCCGAATGACAAGTTTTATGTGTTATAGTTTAACTTAGAGTGTCCGTTTGGGACCATTAAGTTAGTTGTAAGTTATGGATAATTAGGCTAGTTTTATGAATTTTTGTCTAGCTTTAAGATAGGTTTAAGATTGAATAAATAAAAATGAATTAAAAAAAAAAAAATGCGTTGGACTGTCATGCAAGGGGTCTTGGGTTCAATCCCTGCCTGTGCCACATAACTTTTTTCACGGGTACTGCCTCTTGCGAGGAATCGACAAATCCTCCAAGAGTAATTCTCGTCATAAAAAAGTCCTTTTTCAAATTAGCCGCTCGGATTCGGCATATAAACTGTAGGTCCCTTTCATCTCTGACAGCATTACTCGCACACAGGAATGTTTGAGATTTGTAAGTCACTAGGCCCTAGTTCTTCATGGACTGTTGCGTCACCTAATTTATTTAATTTATTTATGGTAAAATAATACTCCTGTCCAATTTTTTGCTTCTCAGATTGATTGTAAGGGAGAAGTGATTTAAGAAACAGCGGATTTAACTATACATTTTTGAAAGGACTCCGCTGATTAGAAATGATTTTAATATAATAGGTTCTTAAGTTATAACAAAGTCGAAAGTTAACATCGAATGTGAGCCTCTCAATATTAGTCTAAAAAGCTAAGATTTGGACAGAAATATTATTTTATAATGCTGGTTTGAGAAAATCATAAAAGAATAAATGATGATACGCTATACTGATGCCCAGAAAATATGAAAACAGCACAACGAAAAATGGATAAACGACAACTAATTGTAGCCCAATAAGACATGTCATTCGTAATAGCAAATAGGAAAATAAGCATTAAAGTCGTTAAGTGAGTGCAATTAATCCCTGAATTTTTTTCCAAACCCTTTGACTTTTAAAATAGCTATGACTTAATTTTAAAGTAATTTATAAAAGTCATTTTAAAATTTGAGTCAATTTTGAAAAGCAGTAAGAAATTGAAATGCAGTTTTTTGCATTAATCTTTTTTGGCTTATAACCTTTAGTTGCCCGAGTATTTTATTCAATTAAAATAAATGACAAGTGCTACTTTTTTAACTTCTTATAAAAAGTTATTAACTATGATCATTAAGATTTGTCGAATTCAAAATTTTGACATTTCTCGACGAGATGAGAGAGAGATGTCCTTTCGTCGTCCATAGCAAAAGAACCAGTAGAGGTATCGACTTCAAATAAATTTTGCTAAATAGATAATAAAGCAGAAAGATGCAGAAGGGAATCGCAAAAAATTAAGTATGTGGTTTTTTTAAATATAGCAAAAAAGGTTAATAATTTGGCTAACCCAAAATATCTCACGAACCAATAACGCTGGAGATTTTGATTAACTATATAATGTAACGTGATACCAAACTCGTATATTTTTGGAAAAAATGGAATTAATTAATGAATTGTTCTCCAAAATAATTTAGTGCATGAAAAATTACGTTTTTAACACACAGTTTTTTTTTCTAAAAATAAAACAAAAAAAAAATTACTAAAAGTTGGCAAAAAATTATTTTCGGCTCAAATATCTTTTTAAAATTTTAAGATTATGGCCTAAAATCAATTTGATCTTATAAAAAATATTGGTTTTTACATTCAGTAAAATTTTTCGAAGACTCAAAATGACAGCTTTTCAATGTAAATACATATCTTGACAAAAATTTGAGGTTATAGCTTAAAATTAAATTTTTTCTTATAAGAAATATTGTTTTTAAAATTCAGTTAAATTTTAACGTTTTTGACATCTTTACAAATTTTGATTCTGAAAAATCGAATTCATAGTTTTCTTACGAAAAAATAAAAACCTAAAGGAAACAATATTAAAACTTAATAAAAACTTATTTGGATTCATATATCTTTTCAAAACCTATAAATACATATAGTACTCAAATGCTAATAAGACTGGTAAAAAATGGTTTTCGAATAAAAATTACGTTAGCAAACATAGATTTTGAAATCAAACTATTTTATTATTTATTTGTTTTCTTAAATAATAAAATTAAAATAATAATTTAAATGACAATTTTTTTTAACAAAACACGAAAACCTGAAAATAGATTTCAGGATTTTGTCTTAAACACTTGGAACTTTCGATTTGAGTTTATTTGTGGTAAAAGTCATAATATTGAGAAGGTTAAAAAGCAAAGAACATTTTCATGATTAACAACCAATACTAAGCCATACAAATTTTTGTCTGCATATAACTTAAATAAACTTTAGGTGGAACAGACAAAGATTTAACCGAAGACCTCAAGCGTGACAGTTCTACACACTCAACATCAAATCCCACATTTGGTTATTGCAAATTACCAATTTACAATAAAAACAGAAGTCATTTGTGGACAGGAGATACGACGACGTCTAGGAGTTTTTCAAAATTCAATTGAAACTGCATCTACTCAAAACCGCTATGATTCAGGGTTAACAAGGTGCATGACCCAACCTATCAGCATATTCGTATTGAACCATCCTGTGCCCTAGGGCAACCTGTATAAGTAATTTAAAATATTTACAAAAAAAAATTTCGATATATTTCATTTATTTTTAAATTTTGATAATATAAAGTTTTTAAACCAAAATATTCTATTATTTATGATATTGTTGCAATATTTAAAACAATTGAGTAAAATTGTACCTATGTTTAAGAAAGTTATAGGCAGATACTGAGATAAAAAGATATTATCTCAAATGGGCTAGTTTAAGATTTTGTTATTTGCTAACTCCTAATTTTCTGACCTATTTATTTAAAAAATCCGTTCAATATGATTCGAGGAACTAAAATGTGCCATTTAAATATTTAATTAAAGCAAAAAATGTTAAAATTTTGCAATAGACAATAAATTACTAAATTTAGAAAATTTCTGCCCTTCAGGTTTATTAAACAAAAGTGTATCTTTATATGAGTTTCATGGATGTTGAAGAAGTTGAAACAATTTCAAGAACAAGAAAATATTCTTATGTTTACATTTATTTAACAAAAAACCAAAACAAAAAAACATAAAAACTGTGCTAGCTCCATCAAGTCTGGGACAAATAAGCTAGAAAATCATTTGCAGAAAATTTGATACTAATATTTACCCGATGCCAAAATTCAATATCAAAGAAAAACTTGGCAGCCTATACGCATACATGTTTTCAACATTTCACTCCCTTCATGTGTGAAAATCTTTTTCAACAGTCCGTAGTCCAATTTTCAATCCCGTCAGTTTGTCTTCCTTCATATACCTAAAACTATAAAGGAGCGATAGTTATTGTTGAGAGCATTGCCTGCTGTGCCCAAGTTGGCCATTCTGCAAGGTTCGAGTTCTGTTCGTTACTTGAAAATTGTCCAAAAAAAGGAGGAGCAAAAGTTATCTAGATGATGGCATATGCTCTTTTATTCCGTTCAACCTTCCAATTTCCATACAAAAATCAAAGTTAATTTACAGAAACCAGGAGTTCGTTGATCACAGCGCGGCGCGGTGGTGACGATGATGCATGCAGCCCAAGCTAAATATCTACAATACAGCTTCAACATCTATCATATGCGATGCGGAGCAATTTTTTGTGTTGAAAGGAAAAATATTTTCAACATTGCAAATCCATTTAACCGAAACAGCTTCATTGTACAAAACAAAAAACAGCCTTTATCCCTTAAAAAACCTTTACCTATATAAAAATATATTTTTAACTTTACAATACAGAATAAAGAAAAGAAAAGCTGCGATATCTCGAAAGCCATGTACAATTTTGTGAAATAATACCTCATAAATCTGCATTAACCAGGCCAAAGACGACGAAGACCAACCGACCAACGGATGCGGAAACGGAAGGCAATGTGCTTTCGAAGCATAAAAATGTTCTTAACTCTGCAGTTTGTATTTGATCTTTTTTTACCACAAGTTGTTCCTATGTTTTCAAGCATATGTCTGATGTAAATTTAGAGAGCCAAAATAAATTGGGGTCGAATCTCCGGTCATGTGGTCATACGAACCAGAACTTGAAAATATTATATTATAAAATTGTTAAACAAACGAAAAACTTTATGAACAAAGACGATTGAGATTAATAATTTAAGGGTGTTTGAATCATAATTGTTTTTAGTGTAGGTGTAAGTGATGAACATGAATGATCAACATTGTGTGTTAAAATTGTGTGTTAAAATTTAGATAGAAAACAATTAAATCTCACCATTTTCAACAAGTTATTGTATCAGTCGAATTCGTAGAATTTAAAATTTTGAAACATGTTTTGCGTATTGTATTTTATGGATATGTTCAATGTTTACCTATATTTCAAGAACTAGCATATATAACATCCGCACAAAAGTTTAACGTTTAGGGTAAAGCTGTGGAGAAAATCTCCCTGGTTTATTGTTACATGCAAAAAATACAAAAAAGAGGCTCTGATGTGACCCACACTGATAACTTCCCATCCTGTCTATCGATTTGTCTTGATTAAAAGGTTTGAAGGTTTACGTGTTTTGTTAGAAAAAAAGTTGTAAGTTGAATTATTCTTAAGAGTTTAAAAATTAGCAACAATATTTTGTATACGATGAAATAGTTTGATTTCAAAATCCATTTTTGTTAACGAGATTTTAGTCGAAAAGAATTTTTACCAATTTTAGTATAATTTATCAAAAGTTTTTATTTCTTATATTAAGAAATACAAATTGGATGAATGAAGTTAATCTGAAGTCACGAGATATTGTGAACCGAACACAAATTTTGCTACTATTTATTGTAGATTTTATTTTTTTATTAAATAAATTACCATTGAATTAAAAAAAAAATATATTCAATGTCGAAAACAATATTTTCTTTCAAATGAAACTAGTTTGAAGTTAAAATTTTTAATTATTGAAAATATGTTTGGGTCAAATTTGTACCCAGTCTTATGTAATGTTTAGGTTTTTAATTTGATTTTTACCAAATTTTGGTAATGTTTTTTTAGGTTTAAAAATTTGGTACAAAAAACACCCACTCGATCTTCTTGAGCGTTCTTTCAGCATCTTCCTGCATTATTACCTGTATAAAAACATTTTTTGAAGTCGATGTCGTTACTGGCTCTTGAGCTATGGGCAACGAAAAAACTTTCCGAACACGTACCGACGAACGATAGTACGTATACGCGTACGCACAGACATCTCTCTAAAAATCATTTATTTATATTTAGACTCTAAGGACCTTGAAACATCGAGAAATGTCAAAGTTTTCAATTCAATAACTTCCTATGGGAAGTTTATAAAATTTGTATTATGTAAATATAATATTTAAATAATTTGTTTACATTTCTGGTCATTGTTGGTTATTTATTTATCTGGTTATATTCTTAAAAAAAAAACTGAAGAAAGGCTCATTTAATACACTTTATGTGAGTTTCGAACGTAGTGTGAAATGTAGATATTCTTTTGTCATTTACACTTTAAGAATATAGAATGCTTTGCTTTATGCTGTTTTTCCTTCTTATGTAAATCAGTTTAAATTCTTTTGATTTTCCTGTCGGACACTTTCACAGTCTTTTAACATTTTAAATGTTTGAAACACCTTGTTCTATACATTAACGCCTGTATATTTTATTAGAGTTCGGAACAGAATCCAAGCAGTGGCGGTTCCTGGTCTTCAGTTCTGGGTTGGCTACTTTGATCAAAGCTAAACGCAATAAAAACAAACCATTTTATTTATTTTTTAAGTTATTTTTTTTTTCATTAAAAACTTATTTATTTATATAAAAAATCAAGTCGTCGCTCTATTTTCAAAAATTTTTCAAGAACTTGCTCATAAAAGCTTTCAATTTTTCTTAACTCTGACAAGATTTGTTTTTCTATTGAAATAAGAGCTAAGTTGCTTAATCTTTCCTGGCCTTGTGTGCTTCTAAGATACATCTTTATTCTTTTCAACGCAGAAAAAATACGTTCGACTGAAGCGGTTGTAGCTGGAATGGATAAGTTGGAATAAGATAAGTTTTGAAAGTGAATAAACTTGTTCAAAGCTTCTAGAAATATTTTTGGACTCCAAAAAGAGAAGAACGTCATATATGGATTCAAAGTTTTCGCTGTTGTTGATGTAATTTCCGGCAGTTTAATTTCAGTATAGTTGGCATATACTCGTAATACGGTAAATTCATTTATCAGTTGACTGAATTTAAATAATTCTGGGTAGAATTCAATCAGTTTTGTTATCAAATCATCAGGAAAATATTGATTTTGGCGATATTCTAATATTTTTTTGCCGTTCATCAGATTGAAAAACTTCAATTTTTCAATTGATGAAAATCTCTCTGAAACCTGCATGCTTAGGTTGTCAATTACTTCGAAAAATAATTTCTTGAATTTAATTTCGTTTGTACACAAATCTTCGTTTGGAACCGCTCTTTTTTCAGCGTTTAATGGAACAATTTCGATGGTATACTGCCAAAATTGATCAAACCCGTCTGCTCGCATTACTTTTATCTTAGATGTCAGATGACTCATCGAGCATTATAGTAACAAATGTTGCTTGTTGTAATTGTTTCGTTATATTTGAGCTTAGCTGAGTACCTCTCCAACCGCTTTGATTAAATCATTCTGAATCGCCATTGATGTTCCTTTAAAAACTGTAGCAGTTTCAAAGTGTTGAGGTATGATAGGGTCGTTGCGTTTCAACAGGTTGAGAGTTTTAACATAGTTTCCTCGATTGAAAGAGAGGAGAAAAGTAGACAAGGCCAACAGAACAGTGCAATTTTGTTTGCACACCCTGCTAACCACGGATAAAGTGATAATTGAGTTGTATTAAAACTTCGTATACACTCTCTTTTAGAGTCTTTATACGTTGTTTTTAAACTCCCTAATTTAGGACAAGGCCGCCAATTTTAATTATTAATAGTTTTTCCGTAAATGTTCTTCACCGTAGCAAAATTCATTTTTCTTCTTAAGATTTAGAAATATAAAAATAAAAACATGAGAAATGTCCATGCAAATGGGCAAGTTTCCAAGACATTCTTTTTTGATGTTCCTTTGTTCTTTGTGTGAGAAAAAGGACGCTCTTAAGCATATTTGTATCTAAGCGTGGACATTGTGGCTTTTAAATAGCGAGAGAATTTTAAGAATACATTCAGTAACTCAGAGATTACCCTCTACCTCCTACATAGGTAAAAAAAAACAAATGTTTTTTCTTTACAATACATAGTAAAATACAGTTGTTTTAATGTTAAATAGCCTTAAAATGGTGGTTTTTTGTTTTCCCGCTTAAGCTTCACTTTCTAATAGTCCAGTCAACGACGAGCCAAAAAATAGTGTTCTCGTAAATGTCACAGGTATAACATACCAAAAGTCAAGTGACGCGAGCTAAGTACAGGAGGGGGGTTTGATATACCTCTTTTTATATTTTTGTGAATATTTGCACATCGAGCTGAAAAGATTAAATTACAAAATTAGAGTAAAATAAATTTCCTATAAAAAAGGTTATGTAGATACCCTTAACATGTTTTTTCAGATTAATTGACTTTTCTACTTCCCGCATCTCCCTTATAAATGATTTTAGCTAAAATATAAAAATATTCTTTTTATAGGCAATTTAATTTGCTAGTAACTTGCTTTTAACTTTTCCACTCATATGATTCGTTTAACAAGCATTTACAACAAGTTAAAAAGGGCGACATTTACCCCCCTCTTAGGTCCAGTTTCCGGCCCCTGGGCTGGGGAGTTTAGGAATGTTATGCATACCTGGAGGTAACGCTTAGCATATACAAAAATAACCAAGAGAACATTAGTTCCTGAAAGCAAAATTATTTTGTTGACTGGACTGTCTATGCCGAATAATCTATGAAACCCAGCAAGATCAAATGATATTTTCTTATTTTAGAGCAGTAATGTACAATGTAAAAGATTGCATAACCCCAAAGAAAAATACAGCCGTACGCTACTAACACATACCCCACCCGCCCATACACTTCATTTTGGATAGATTATTTGTATGAAAATCGCACTGTAGGTATGTACCTATGTAGTGTAGGTTATCAAAAGTAAAAAGAATCATCGAAATAAAATTATAAAATGTATGCTCGGTAGGTAGGTTCCTATACAATTTTTTTTTTTCAATATAAGAACCCTTATTTTGCTGGACTAAATGGTGTATGTTAAAAAACTTACATGAAACACATTGACACCCATTTTTTTGTAACAATTGAATTATGTTTTAAAACACGTAGGTTTTATCTATACCTATAAAGCTTATTTATTTTAAGAAAAAAGTTTTTGATAATAAATTTAAAAGGAAAGTTCAAATTCGCCTATAAAGTACTGCCACATGAAATCGCCACGCTAATAAGAACTTTTAAATAGCGTACTATCAAAAAAAAAATGAAAAAAATAAAATTAAACAGATTCATTGACCAATTTTGTTGCCTTTAAAATGCTTGTAAATATTGAGAAATGTACCGAAAATGTTAATACGTATAATTTAATTCATGACAGTTACAAGTTTTTTTTTAATTAATTCTGCCACTGAAAAGAAAACTACAATTAAGTTTCATGATAAATTCATTGAAACAGAACATTCATTAACTGAAAATTAGGTTTAGGATAAACGACCAAGCAGTAAGCAAACACACACCATCAATTTTTTTCTCGGGGTTTTCTACCCAAATAGAGAAAACCATATCCGACAGCTACAGTCGCAATGCATTTTTTTCTCATGTTTTTCTCCACAGGTTCAGGCTTGCCAGATTTTTATAAGCCTATATCGCATGAAAAAAAGGATATATCATGCAATTTAGACTCTGGCATAGGTTGCCAGATTGCAGCATGCCTAGTTTCTATGATTTTCGCACTGAAGCAGCCTCGCTACAAACGACCAAGCAGAAACACACATTTTCTTCTCGCATTTTTCTACTTGTTGCGTTGGCGCATATTAGTAGCGCCAACTTTTGTGAATATTTTTTCAGTCTGTTCTTAAAGATAGAATGAGATAGCATATCGGCACATCGGGAAAAATAGTATAGTTTTGAATGTCATTTGATGGCGACAAATTTTATCGCCATCTCTAGACTGAAATTAAAAACATTAAAAAGTAACTTTGTATGGGATTAATATAGCACGTACGGGTTGCAGTAAATGGCTCTATTTATATAGGTTTTGCTGGTTTTATAATGATTTAAGAACATTGGGAAGTTATGTTTTTTTGTTTTATGCATTCAATCTTTATAGAAATAATTTGTTTGTCGATTTAAGCTGAAATTTTAGGGTTGGCGCAGCCAACCTAGCCAACTGAGAGGAATCGCCACTGAATCCAAGAAACCTAAACCCCGAATATCTAAGAAACAAATCCTGAAAAATCAAAACAAACTAAAAATTTACGAATTTTTTTTTTAAGTTACTCGATTGACATTGTGGGCTTTCGCGATTGTGTATGTCTCCCATTATATTTACTTCTTGAAAGTTCAACACTCCATTCCAATGGTCAAAAATTTTGTAAGCCCTTGTGCATTTTGTATTGGAAATCCATATTTTCAAAAATTGAAAAAATTTAAAATGCTCTCGATTTTTAATACAACTAGCTTTCAGGTAAAGAACTAGAACTGTACAATTAAATGTTTACATTGTAATTAGAGATCGTTCATCGTTACTATAATAGGTGTAATTAAAACACATGGCTAGTTCCACTGCTTTTTAGACAACTTTTTGAAATTATCAGCTGTAATAAAATATACAATTACGTGAGGTGAAAGTATTTATTAAAAGATAGCTATTGCTTATGGGACCAAACAAATAATTGTTACACTCGAAATGATTAACAACATGAACTTAAAATATTTATACAATTTTGTAATCTTAGATTTTCATTAATTTTGTTTGGTTTCCCAAATTTTCGAAATTTATTGTAATCGGTCGGGATACCATTTTTCGTACGCTATATCTCAAGAACCAGTATAGATATCGGCTCCATATAAATTTGTATATAAACATAATAACACAGAAAGATGCAGAAGGAACTTTAAAAAACGGAATTTTTACGACCAAACACCTTTACAATAATGAACTCCCAGAATTGTGTGAAGCCTGTAATGAAGTTCTATCAATTTATCACGTATTTGTAGAATGTCCTTTATCACGGCAGATCGATCCTTCACTTGAAAGCACACTCATACTCAAAAAATTATCTACCATCCTTTGCCCAGCCGATCATAATACAATACAAAGAATCAAAACTGCTTTATATATTCACAATAAATTTAATGAAATCTAATGTAAATATTTCTGTTTTTAACTATAAATGTTTAACTTTAAAGTCATTACTTTCAACAATAACTTTGCTTAAGTTACTCTGTAAATTAAATTTAAGTATTCTATAAGACGGCATCACTTATGGTCTTGTTGCCCTGATGCCTTATTAAGAAATAATTTGTAAATTTATTTGTAAATTATTTTATTAAATAAATAAATAAAATAAAAACGGAATGGTTCACCCAAAACATGTCACGATCCAATAACGGTAGCGACTTCATTTAAATTGGTTATTACCTGTGTATATAATCTGATGTGATATCAAAACAGTATAATTTAATTATATGTTGAATTGATTCAATACGTTTTTTGTGAATTTCGTAATAGAAAGCCCATATCTGAGAAGTATATTTAAGATGAGGAAGAACATGACAATTGTACAAAGAAAGAGTATCGTAGGGATCATTGAACTCCTTTGCCCAGCGTTTTATAAAACCAAGCATAGAACTTGCCTTATTGACAATAAAATGTATGTGATGTGAACATTTAAAGTTGGAACTATATGAACACCTAAATCTTAACATGTGAAGAAGCGATAATCAAATACACTAACGATTCGTTTTTTAGAAAAAGTTATCGTCTGGTATTTTAAAAGGTCAAGGTCAAGGCTATTTTTCCCACACCAAAATTGTAAAACTATTAATGTCGGCTTGTAAAAGAATAGGATCACTGGTGGACTTTATTATTTTAAAAATCTTCATGTCGTCAGCAAAAATGAGAACTTCACTTGAGCTTAGACATGACGTTACATCGTATTAGACGCAATGAACAGAAAAGACCAAGATGGCTTCCCTTAGGAACACCAGATTCAACAAGGTTCTAAATGTCAATTTCTTAATTTTACCTCATAAGATATGTTTTCAAGGTATTATTTGATCCAAGCTAAGAAAGATGGTGGAAAACCAAGAGCCTTAAGTTTAAAAGCCTTAGCCCAAAGAATGTCAAACGGTGTCAAATCACATGACGGAGGCCAATTGACATCGTTTCCACGTCATATAACACGGCCATTGAATTTGCCGCTCAAATACCATTTTTTCGTTAGCTGTGTAGCAAGTTGCACCGTCCTGTTGAAACTACATATTTTCCTCATCCATGTCTTCCAATTTCGGCAATAAAAAGTTCGTTATCATCTCATGAATACAACATAGAGGAACTGCTTGATCGGCCTCATTTTGGAAAAAAAATCGGCCCGAAAAACTTCACCAATTAGTCACTCTTTGTGACTCGTAAATAAGAATGGTTGAGAGTTGTAATTCACTAGGCCCAAGTTCTCAACGGACTGTTGCTCCACTTAATTTATTTATTTATTAAATAAATTCATTACATGATTTGTATTTCTCTTATTTCTCACTTTCGGAATTTAAAACGATGACTGGAGCCGGAATACTAAGATTCGTAATAAAATTCATTTTTTGAGGTTAAAAAAAGACATAATATTCAATGATTCCTTCCTCGTCTTATAAGCAAAAAAAGGAAGGATGTGTTGTCCCTCTTGCTTTAACCATGTATTATTAACGGTAAATGGGAACAAATATACATATATTTCGGAGAAATTTAAATTTCTTTTTCCTAACGTAAGAAATGAATTCGCTTTATGATGACTGTGGTTCTTCTTTTTGCTTTGTGGCAAGTTTAAACTACAATTTATTGCTACTATTACTACTATGGCAAAAAATACACTTTTTTTCTAAGATTTTAGGGTTAAAGCTCGGCGAATCCTGCATTCGATTTTTTGTGCCTTGTACAGCTGTAAATTGCCGCTATTATTCATCAGATTTCCGGAAATGTGTTTTTTAAGCTCACCTAATTCACCAGTTTTTGGTTTTTCTATTTTCCCTTTTTATTTTTCGGTCTGATGATAGTTAAATAGGGTAAAAGCGAAATTGGCGTTTAAAAATGATGGTGGATTTTTAAGACATGGCACACATTTTACCACCCACAGTAAATCGGATTAAAACATCAGACGCAGTACCTGTAGGTATGCACATACATATTTGGATGAATTTCAAATTGCACTGTTAGATATCAGCACCTGCAGTGCCTTTGATAGGATTTTGCTCTCAATAGTTCCGCGTACGAAGTGTTTGTTCGAATATTGGTTGGAATCTTCTTCAGATAACAATAATCAAATTCTCGACAAATTCATTATTCGTTAAATCTATTTTTTGGGAAAATAATAATTGAAGTCTAATTGCACGAGTGATGAAAAGCAAAAGCATCGAAGGAGCGACATTTAAACATTTATAACAATACAAGGAATTCTATATAATTCTGCATAAAAACAGTTGTATTGTTTGTTTGTTAAACATTCCTTTAACTATTCCATTTACATCGGCTCATTCATCATTCCATATGCTGGCAGGAATAACTTTCTATTACACCATAAATAGGTATAAAAAGCGAGCGGTTTCAAAGCAAAGATGTAATTAACTCTGGGAACAGGGAGGCAAAGCGGTTGTTTTCCAAAAATCAGCCATGGTAACAGCAGTTCCATTTGTAAACCCTCACTCAGCCATAGAATTGGTTTATTTGCGTTCAAATGTGCAGAACTATGTATTTCAAAAATGTGTGTGTCCATCCTTAAAGCATACTGCATAACGTTAGACTGAACAGTAAATGCAGATAATGGGCGAATCTCAGAACTAAGAAGCATTTGAAATCGCCTGTAAGGTTTCGGTTTTTGATACTAAAAGATGTTAAATTATATTTGTAGTTTCAAAGTTTCAAAATTTGATATTTCTTTGTGAAGCAAATTCAAATTTACTAGTTTTCAGAATTGAAAATTAATGCGAAAATTTGTTTCAAAGATATTTTTTGATTAACTTGATACCTTTGTTTCAAGTCAATTCGTTAAATGTTCTTGAGTGATTTTCAAAACTGCTAAAATTGCTTGAATCGATATCCACAAGGGGACATGGAACTCTCCTGATCAATCAACTGTCAATCAGATTGACTACATTGCGTTCGACGCACGACACTTCTCCACTAAACAGGGTGTCCTAATATTCCGAAAGGTAAACATTGACCTCGGGCCACTACCTCGTTGTAACGGGGGAAGTATTGTGACGACGAATGCCGGAGCACGCAGTTAAGCAACAAGGATCAGAGCTACTCTCGAGCTCTATACGTACAGAAGTGGAAAGACGAACACCGCCTTCTGAGATTTAAAAAAGGGAGCATGAGAAGCGCGCGAAAGAGATTGGGGGGATAACAGCAATGAGGTCCTTTTGATTTACCAAAAGGTAAACAAAAACTTCCCAAAGATACCAGCCATGAACCGAAGCCTGTAAAGATGATCAGGGAACATCGTCGTCTATGCCGAAAATGTGGAAAGACCACTTCTTCAAATTATACAAAGGCTTCAACGAATCGAATTCCACTATAAGGGAGATACTACCATCTATGCAACACAGAACAACAATACAGCCTACCCGACCTCGACGAAGTCAAGATAGCTATATGAAAACTGAAGTCCAACAAAGCAGCTGGAGCTGAATGCATCGCTGCCGGATTATTCGAAGCAGTAGGTGATAACTTGGTTAGAAGTATTCACCAACTCATTTGCGAAATATGCTCTTAAGGAAGCATGTCCGATGAGTGGTATCTCAACATAGTTTGCCCACCACTCACGAAGGGAGACCCTCTGAATTGTGCCAACTATAGATAAAACATCGTGAATAAGATCATTTATGCAGTATTATGTCAACGTCTCAAGCCATTCGTCAACAACCTGTAGCTTCAGCCCAGGAAAGTCCACATTGACCAAATATTCACATTACGACAGATCTTGGAAAAAAATCAGGAACTTCGAAGCGATACCCACCATCTCTTTATCGATTTTAAAGCCGCGTATGGCATAGGAAAGAGCTTTAAAGAGAAATGTCTAGTTTTGGTATTCCTGTCAAACTTATCCGAATGTGTAAAATGTCGATGGAGAATGCACGATGCACTATCAAGGTCGCAAAAGATCTCACTGATGCGTTTGATGTCAAAGAAGGTTTCTGGAAAGAATTGTGTAAAACTTAGCAGTCAACACTAGAGGCACAACCTTCCAAAACGCCATTCAATTACGCCGGATACGCCGATGATATTGACATAATTGAAAGATCAAAGAATGAGGTGAGTGGAGTGTGAGTGAGCATTGCGACGGGAGCGAAGAAGATGGGTTTAGTGGTTAATGAGGGCAAGACCAAGTATATTCTATCATCAAAACAGGACAATGAACGATGACGGTTTGGACAAAACGTCACCATGAACAGCTTTAACTTTTAGAAAGTTAGAGACTTCGTGTACATAGGCACCACTATAAATTCAGACAATGACACGAGCGCTGAAATCAAACGAAGAATAACTCTTGCAACTCTTAGAGTTGTAAAGTACTCTCTATAGCATCTAAAGGCAGAATCTATAAGAAGCTCTTCATCCCGGTTCTTATTTATAAAGCTCAAGCCTGAACCATTTCATAGGAAAATGAGAGCGTCTTAGGATGCTTCGAGAGAAAACTTTTTTGGATTGATTTTTGGTCCCGTCTGCATAGATGGAAAGTGAGAAGAAAAAAACAACAACAAACTGTACGGGCTGTACAGCTGTACATTAACCTTGTTAAAAGAATAAAAGTACAACGACTTAGATGAATGGGTCATGAAAAGCGAATATCAACGCTCCAGTTCTGAAGGTTTTCGAATTAAAAATCGAGGACAGGGGAAAAAGGTTGATATATCCACAAACTAATCGTGAACTATAAAATCTAGAATGCAATTTCATCTGATGTCCTTCAAACCCTTAATATAACTCCAAATGTGTTGAGGAGCGTAGTTTTCTTTTGATGCATTAAAACAACAACCATACTGTTTACATATTTTCGATAAGATAAAACCATTTTTGAGCCTTTCTCTACTACTTTGGAGCAAGAAAAAAATACTAACGCATAGTTGTGCATTATGTTATAACTCTTTCTATAATCCTAGTTGTGGTATTTTAAATCCCTCTTGGGGGAGCGCTGCTGAATAAACTTAGATCACTGAATACATACGTCACGGATATTTGGGGTTATTGTTCTTTTACCCAGTTAGTCTTCATTCAGCGAAACCCATTTCACACTCAATTTCTCGAAACAATATAAAACTAGAAAAGCCAAGACCTACAACTATTGTCCAGTACGTAAAATAGAAAGCGAGCGATATAGAGTGAAAATATGTGACATAGAGATAAGCCTTTATTATATAGTGGAGAAGAATAGTTAAGATTCTTTGTGATGTCGAAACCATTTCGCTGTCCAATAAATGTCAATTACTTTCAATTTGCAGCTTTGTAAGGATTAAATTCATACCAACCTACGTTAAGTTGAGCTGAAAGATGAGATGAGAGAGTGAGAGCGAATGATAAAATATCTATACACATAGTTATTGCAATGATAAATCCGCATTGAAAGTGACAGCAAACCTGAATCCAGCCAGAAGTCTAGAACGGATAATGCCGTTCTTCTTTCTTCCTCGTTTTTAAATATACCTCAACAAGCTTCTAACGATACCATGCATATAATAGAGTCACGATAGACTTAAGGCTTCCGCTTATCAACGTTATTAAATTGATGAGATGATATTGCTTAAATTAACATTATAGCATATTGTTGTGACTATACTACTGGCTCATCCCTTATAGCAACGGGCTTTTCTACGTTGTTCCTAATTCCATTAAACCACCATATCATTAATGTCATTTTGTTAAAATTAATGAAATATGAAACAATAGCAGAGTACGGTAAAATGATGGATGTGAATCGGAATGGGTGTTCTTCGAATATTTCTACCCGAAATAAATTTAATTAAATTCAAAGGTAAAAGAAATAAAAAATATTTTTTTAACCTGTCAATGTAAAAGCAATAAATCTTTGCTTGGTCATTTGACAACTACAAACAACAATGGAGAAAGTAAACCGGAGTAGAACTTTAGTCGTTTGTATCCTAAGAATAAGAAGACATTCTTTTGACGGTCGATAGAGCAGGTTTTAATTTGTTATTATACATTTATACATACATATATAAAAAGGGACCGTTAGTTTATTCACCCGTAAAATTACTTCAAATGCATTTGCCATTTGATGAAGCTGAGTAGAAGATGACTTTTTTTACTTACTATATAAAGTTTGTATAGAGATGGGACTTTTGAAACATGTATTTCAATTTCTTGACGAAGTTCTAAAATAAATTAAAAACACAATCTTGCAATTCTTAGCTTTTCTTTGGTACTTTATTTTAAAAATACTTTGAACTCGAGAATCGCTTCACATCTAATCATATCTGTAGAACTAGGTTTTAAATATTTTTAAATGCTAGGAATTTTACATCTCTGTTGAATGGAACTGAGTTCCAATGTGTTTTTTGTAATTTTTGTAGCATCCCGTAGCTTGTTCTGACTGAAAATTCTAAAATTCATTGTAGGAGGCTTTTATTTTATAATTAAGTTTTGATTTTCTCACTTTTGTTAAAATGAAAATTATGTTTTCGTGTTTTAATGAATCTCGTCTAAGGTTGGTACTTTTTAAATTATTTATTTTTTGTTATAAAAATAAATAAAATAATTGGTTTCGAATTATTTCTTCCATTGTTTCTTGAAAACTCAAGCCATTAATTTAGAAGTTTAAGCCCTGCAATCTCTAGATTAGCTCTTATGTATGTCTATTTGTCTATTTGTCTATTAATATAATAAGAATTTTATACCCAGTCAAAGCATATTTTTATTACAAAGCTATAGAAATGAAGCGGACAGGTTGACTTGTAAATTATTTTAAAATACAGGTGTGTTTTTTTCCCCATATTTTGATAATAATTTACATCAGAACCAGAAGCTTTGAAAGAGCTACTTGCAGAGACAGGCATTATTATTTTTAGCAATAAATGAAAAATAGTTCAGGGATAACCGCTAAAGTGAAACCGCAAGGTCCAAATAAATAATGTATAAATTCAAAAAAATCAAACTGGGGTGGCGCAACAGTCCGTTGTGAACCAGGGCCTAGTGACTTACAACTCTCAATTATTCCTGTGTGCTAGTACTGTTGTCAGGAATGGAAGGGACCTACAATTTTAGGCAGACACAGGCAGGGATTGAACCCAAGACCCCTTGCATGACAGTCCAACGCACTAACCATCATGTCACGGGTACTACCTATGTATAAATTGTTTAGACTAAAATCGACTCAAAGATTATCCGTTCCATATTTGACTTAAATGGAGGATAACTTGTTTTTGGGTCCTTTTTTCAACTCAAATTTGTTTCAAAGACAAATTCTTTTTATGAAGTTTGATCATTTAGAATCATAGTTAAGACTGTAAACGCACCTCAAGAAAAGTTATGGTCCTCTTTGCGGTAAAAACACTTCTTTTGTTAATTGGTTCTAATT
Organism: Eupeodes corollae; assembly: GCF_945859685.1. Taxonomy (NCBI): domain Eukaryota; kingdom Metazoa; phylum Arthropoda; class Insecta; order Diptera; family Syrphidae; genus Eupeodes; species Eupeodes corollae. The sequence goes on along the minus strand of NC_079147.1, from coordinate 201,647,672 downwards.
GATAACTTATGGGAGGTTAGATTAGAAGTTCAACTCGAAAAACAACCTTCAGGTATTGAAAGCCTTTTTTGATTTGTATTTAATGCTACAAATTCTTAAAAGTATTTTAAAGTCTTTTGTTTAAAAAGGTAAGGTTGAACTTTTCATGAAAATTTTTCTTGCCTAAAGATTTTTTGTTACATTTCAGATGTAAAATTCATTTCAATGTAAATATTCTTTCTTAGCCTAAAACGTTTACTCACATAAACATTATTTTGTCGAATCGTGTGATTGTTCTCGTTTAATGCATTTACACTGTGAAGGTTGACGGTGAGTTAAGAAAGAAAATGTTGATTGTATGGTGACGCCAGAGAGCCAACTCGTTGACGCTTTACTTAGACCTTGTAATTATAGCTTTAGAGACTAGGACTTTGTGCAGGAATTTACCATTGGAAAAAGTAATTTTGTGGGGCTTTTAAGATCGAAAACTTAAATAAACTCCTGAATATATTTTTTACCAAAATCAACGACAATTTTGAATTCTTAAAAAAAAACATACTAAGTTTATTAACAAAGTTTTTAAAAATATTCAAGTTACTGGAACAATTTTCTTAATACTTAGCAATTTAATAAAATTTGAAAAATTCCGAGAAACTTACTTCTACGAGTCCCATCACTAGTCATCAAATATTGTTTTGCAGGTATACCTCTATACACCACCAGAGGAAAACAATTAATTTGTTCTTCCATTCTTTTTTTGTTTCATTCTTCTTGTCGTGTTTTGCTCGTTTTCTTGTTAAACAATTAGCAGAAAAACAGAGTTTATCTCTCGTAAAATTCTTTTGAAAAAAAAGGAGAAGAAAATGTTATTCTTTGTAAAAGATAGTCAGGTTCTGATGGACTACTAATATATACATACATTTTTGTTTCTTTCCATTAAATGAGATTTCTTTGTAGGTATAAGAATATTTATGTAGGTACCTCTCCAAAGCACACAAGTCAAATAAGAAAGTATCCAAATAATAATTAAAAATGCAATGTCCTTTTAGCAAATGATCCTTCACAAAGTTTCCTCGAGTAGATGATAAACATTATTACTTGCGATTTGACAACATCACTGTGAAGAGGAAGACGATGATGAACCCAGCCCAGAGTAGTGGGTTTCTAGAGCACATTACATTTCGTCTTTAAATGAAAAGACGACAGCAGAAGTTGTGTAAACATAGCTTAAGCCACTAGACAACCATTTTTGATACATCATGTGTAATGGATATACCTATAGTGATATCATCTTAACTGACAAACAAAAAGAAATGATGAAAACAAAATAAAAGTCAACAAGCCTCCATCCATACGTCCGTCCACAGGAAACAAAAATATTTACTAAATGATGGAGTATTTGATTTTTTTCTTCATTAGACCTCTGTGTCTTTATGGCTCCACTGAGACTGAGAATATAGTAAAGGTAGATACAATGGCACAAGTATAATTCCAGCCCTATATATTCAGTGGATGAAATATAAACTGGAGCCGGGTACTTTCATCCATTCTACAGCTAACTTACAGCGAGTGTGTACACACACATTTGAGAGGAAGACCATATCTGGAGGGTTCCTTGTGGCCACACTTGTTCCCGTTTCCATTTCTATTCTCTGACAAAAGTTTCTCAAGAGAAGTGGTGGTTGAACTTTTTCTGAAGCATTGAGCCTTATGCCGTGTCCTGATAAAACCTCAACGAGGCTGAATGATGCTGTGAGTCTATGCTGGTGTAAGCGCGCGCCTTGCTTTTTTTGTGTTTCTCTGCTTTTGTTTGTTTCCATTTTAGTCAATTACTGGCTTGTTAATTGCTTTCAGGATGTAAACATTAGTGATTGTTTTTATTGTACATATTTTTTTTTAATTTGCTTTCTTGGCTTTTACCCCGGAACTATGGGTTGGTTTTGCTTTATGAAGAGTAAGCAATGAAGGATAATGGGGATATTTTTTTGTTTTTCTCAGTTCACTTGTTTTAACTCATCTGTGTTGGTTAATTGTACAAAGTCTATTCTGTTTATGTATTGAAAAAGTTTAATTGATTTTCACTTCACCGGAGATATAACAAATTAAGAGAATAGCTGGCATTAAATGTCACTTACAATACAACTTCACCTCACATTATTGGAATGGACATTCATTCAAACCCTGGCACCACTTTCACTATTTCTAATGCAACATGTCGTCGTCGCATCGGTAGAATTAACCATTGCTATGCGGTGTATCTTATATTCTTTTTCAACTTTTAACAACGTGGCCTTATTTTATAATCCCCTTAGGGGACAAGTTTCGAAAAAGAAACAAAAAAAATACTTTTCTAGACCCTCTGATTTTACATAAATGCAGGAAAAATAAACACCACGTGCTAAGTCTTACATAATTTTCTTCTTTTTTCGACTTATAATTTTATGACAAGGCCACAACAAGAAAAACAATATTTTTCCTGTGAAAATGTGTAACCCGCATTGTTTCCATCCATATCAATTTCTGTGGATACCTTCGGTAAATCCTTATTAGGAACAATTTGTAAAGTAGATACTTGTAAGTACCTTTTCCTGGTGAACTATGTAATAAAAAAGAAACACCGCACAAAAACTTTGAAAGGATCAAAAAGAATATTGGGATAGCATCATGAAAAATCGTGACATAAATTAAGCGTAGGGATCGAAAACATGCCAATTTCGTCACTGTTCCGCATAATATCAACAAAAAAAATACCTTTCCAAGGTAGAAGGATAAGAAAAAGACTTTTTTCGAGGGTCTTAAATTAACTTTGTGATTTATTTAAAGTTTAAATATACATATTTTTTAAGTATAAAAAAGGATTACTTTGAAAAATAAGTATATCTTCCATTTCAATGTTTTATAATGGTGATAGATATTTAGATATGGAGATTCACAAAAGGAATTGACTCTTCAAGAAGCTGTTTTGTATGGTCAAGGGTTACGTTTTTTTGAGAAGTCTTGAAAAAGTTCAATTAAAAGTGAAACGTGACAAAACAAGTAGGTTAATAAAAAAAAATAACTACAAGCTCTGATAAAATCATCAAAACTTCTACGCGGTGGCCAATAAGTATTTCTTAAGTATTTAAAATCAATTTCAAAGCGCACAGACTACACCATCTCCCAACTTCTATTCAACAGAAACTTCCAGATCTCTATACTTAAAATATTTTTCTGGGAAGATAGGGTATTCCTAGAAGACGAGTCAATCCTTTTTTATACAGATGGATCAAAAACAAAAGAAGGGGTTGGTTGAGGTGTGTACTCCAAACGACTGAAATTAAGTATTTGATTCTGCTTTCATTGTAAAGTGTTTTAGTCGGAATTTCAGCAATAGAAGAATTCTTGTCCTTACTTAACGAAAAGGTGATATCAACATCTGATAACTGTTTTTTCTCAGATAGTCAGGCCGCTATAAAATCTCTATAGACTCTGTCTCTACAAACTCTATTACAGTTCATAACTGCCGATCATCTCTAATGGAGATGGCACAACAATTTCACCTGGAGTGTGCTTGGTGTAGGGCCATAGAGATATTCCTGGATGATCTTACTAGAAATGGTACAGTAAACCCCCTTCTACCACGTTTGGCTAATGCTGGCATACCTATCCCTACGTTTAAACTGTTAATATGCAAGAAGCTGTAAAGTATTCAGACATCAGGTGGAATAATATCACGTCAGGTAACGCAAAACGACTTGCCTACATTAGATCTAGAGAACTCAAGGTGCTTGCTATCTCTAAACAGGTCACATGTAAGCTCGATAATCAGTATCATAACTGTCTAATAAGGAAGCACGAAACACGACCAAATAACTTTTGCAGAAGCTGTATGGATAAGGGAGAGGAGGAAACAGTTCTTCGCCTTCTCTGTACATGCTCTAGCTCAAAAATGCAAGAACTACCTAATTCTTCTATAACGATCTAAATCACATAAACATAATCAGTTTTAAAAGCAAGGCTCAATATTCACGTGGTATCATAATGGGATAAACTGGCCTAAGTGTGGCCTTACTTAATCCCAGACAGCCATTTTAACTAACCTAACAACACACATGACATTGCTATACATTTTTGTTTACATATGCAGATATTTAGATGAATCTGTATTTGTAATCTTTTGAGAAATTGTTTTGACCATGATGATTCATAGGATGTCAATCGGCTAATTAATGTTAAAATTATAAAGGTAACAGATTGAAAACAGAGCACTCAAACTACATTTGCCATATGTTTTTTTAGTAGAATTGGTGAACAATTAAGACGTATATTCTGGTCAGCACTGCCAGCAACATTTACTTTTTAACAAAATTAAACTTTTTCAATTAATTTTAATTCTATAGCCGCATAGTGATTTTAATAATAATTTGTGACTGAGCCATGTATAATTGTTTTTTTATTCAAATGTATAAAATAAGATAAATATAAACACTTTGTGAGGGCTTTTAATTAAAACTTCCGCTACACAAGCTACCTTTATCCTGTAGCCTAGCCTGCTTACATCACTCTTGACGACTGTCATTCAAACAAAAGAAACCTATTTACCTCACCTCCTGTCAACTTTTGCATATACAAATAAAAGGGGCAAAATAAGTCCTAGTCCTAAGGTAAAGGACTATAGGTATAGGTACCTCAAGCAAATAACGATGAACTGCAAGGCTGAGCAAGTACAATATAGCAAGAAGTAAATGCACTTTGTTATGAGTTTTGACTTCAAAAAATGAAACGAGTAACAGAAGTCCCATAGTCCCAAAAGCAAACAATTGGACTGGGACTCATTGCTGAATATTTTATTAACTTAAAGAACTCCTCTTAGCAACCGTATGTCGCATCGGAGGCGGCAGTACGTCAGCCAGCAGCATCGCGTTGTTGCTGACTGAGAAAGGAGGAGTGCGGTGCGCGTCTCGTCTGGGTTCTTATATCCGTGTATTATTGTGAGCCAGAGGGGCGTGTTAACAATTATTTGTATTATTATTCTGCCTGCTTGGATGTGCTGTGAGTGGTTCCATCGTTGTCAGCATGGTTGTCGCCATCACCATCATCATCATCATCACAGTCATTCTCAACTTTACAGACAATGAACTCGAAAAGGAACTCTATTGGGCTTCAACTTGGCGTGAAATTGCTTGTGATGTCATCATGATGATATCAAGCAACCAAGAACCAACCACCGCAGAAGGAACGACATCAAAAGCAGAAAATGTAGAAGAGTATAGCAGCAAGAAAGATGAATAAAATTATATTATTTGAATTAATGGAATCATTATTGCTTGGCCCAAGATGTTAAAATACTCTGCTCTCACAGAAACTTCTATACTTTGTATGTAAATAAATGAAAAACTATTCCTATTTTAGCTTTGTGTTCTCAACTGGGTCTTGTCTTTCTTGATGACGGACAGAATATTAAATTAAAAGCTCTACATCGGTATCCATATATTTACGAATAAATTGTCAATAATAGAGGAAGAGAGTCTGAAAGGATTTGGACGTAGTCTTCATTAATATTTGAGAAACATTTTGGCTTTCTGTTTCTTCTTCTCTTTTCTGGGGATGGTTTCTAACTCAGATTTAAATTATGGTACAGTGAGTCCCTCGTTTGTCATAATTTTGAGTTCCTCGGAATCAACACTGTTGAATAAACTTTTTGCTAATTTTGTTACAAGGAGATCTTGAGATTATTGACTTTGTGTTTGATTAACTACTTACACCTTAATATTGCAAAATGTCCAAGTTTAACTTTTTCTAGAAATCGTTTATTAATTAACTTTTGTTATAAAATAAACAAAACATTTCTTTCAACAGTTAACTCTTAAAAGGACCTTGGTGTAATTTTTGGCCAAAAACTTGGTTTCTTTAAAACATAGTTCTCTTAGTAGCAAAAGGAAACTCAATGTTGGCATTTATCTTACGCAGTTCAAAAGAGTTATGTGATCTATACTTACTTAACGTACTTAGGTTCTCAGACCTGTTCAGTCCCTTTGAGGGGCATAGGCCTCTGCTAAACCTACGCGCCATCGTGTACGGTTTCCGAAGATGTGTTTCAGCTCTATCCAGCTCTTGCCTATTGGCGCTGATTCCTCTCGACTGTCCTGCACCATGTGTTTTTCCGTTGTCCAGCTTTTCTTCCTTCTTGTGTGAGCGGATTCCACTGCGTTGCTTGGCCTGCTATGCAGATGTTACCTTTTCGAAGCGTATTTCCAATCCATTGCCACTTACGCCTTTATTTAATAAAGTCTATAGGTTCTGGCCTGTTCTACTACGACGGACCGCATTGGATATTCGGTTCGGCCAGAAAATCCTTAGGCGAAGACATCTATAATGACTAAAGTAACCTTCCAGGTGGTGCATCCATAAAGAAACACAGATTCGACGTTTTTGCGAAACAGTCGTAACGTGTTGTTAAGCTAATAGAATTATTCCTTCAAATTTTCGGCAGCATACCCATCGCCGGTTTTGCTTTGCTGATGAGGCATATGACGTCTTGTGCGGTTTCGACTTCGATGGAGAGGATACTTCCAAGGTGTTGAAAGCTCTCCACTTTTTCCACCAGTTTGTGAGCAAATATTTATTTGAGAGGAGGGTCGGGTTCCGAGACTGAGAAACTTGGTTTTGCCGGAATTAATTTTTAGCACTACGACTTTTTCTTGTCTCTCCACATTTGTTGCCATTTGATGGAGATCCATTATTCTATGAGAGAGTAAGCAAATATCGACAGAATACAGCCCTGTCACACTCCGCTACGGATTTCAAAATCCTCTGACAATTTACCATCGTGCAGAACGTTACACTTGGATCCTTTATATGTCTTTATAATAGCAACTAGTTTTTTTTTCTCTATGATCCATAGACTTTGAAATTATTTTTTTTTCCAATTATACACATAAGATCTGCTCTTATGTATTCTAATACTTTTTAGTGTCTTTGGTATGAATTTCAATTTTTTAGAATTGAAAAAATCTAAAACAGATTTACTTACTCGTACTTATGGTGCTACTGTCCGGGCGGGCTTCAACCAACATGCGTCTCAGCTAGCTCGGTCCCTAGCCAGCTGTATCAAATTTCGCACGACAAATTGGTTGAGGTCTTCTCCCACTTGCGTGCACCCCCTGAGTCACGGTCTTTCTCAACTGCGCTGTTCCTCGGACTTAGTAGATTCGAAGACCTTCAGGACTGGAGCATTGTTGTCCATTCGCTTTACATGACCCAGTCATCCAAGTCGTTGGACTTTAATTCTTTTAACCAGGTCGTAGTTGTATATTCTCCGTCTATGCAGTTGGGACCAAAAATCAACCGAAGAATTTTTCTTTCGAAGCATTCTAAGACGCTCTCATCTTTCTTTGACAGGGTCCAGGCCTCAGCGCCATAAATGAGAACCGGAATGATGAGTGTCTTATAGATGGTGATTTTAAATGCTCGAGGATTTTACTTCAATTGCCTTCTAAGTTCAAAGAAGCAGCGATTTGCAGGAGTTATTCTTCGTTTGATTTCAGCGCTGGTGTCGTTGTCTGTGTTAATAGCCGTGCCTAGGTAGGAAAAGTCCTTAACTACCTCAAAGTTATAGCTGTCCATGGTGACGTTTTGTCCAAGACGTCGTCGTTGTCTTGCCCTCATTCACCACTAAGCCCATCTTCTTCGCTTCCGTTGCAATGCTCAAAACTGACATCACGCTTTGATCTTCCAATTATGTCAATATCATGATCGTATCCGAGTAATTGGATGGACCTTTGGAAGATTGTGCCTCTAGTGTTGACGGTGGAGTTTTGCACAATTCTTTCCAGAACGATGTTGAAGAAGTCGCATGACAGTGCATCGCCTTGTCTTAAACCTTTTTTGACATCAAATGAATCGGTAAGATATTTTCCGACATTGCTCGATAGAGCTCTTCCCTATAGATGCTGTCATACGCGGCTTTAAAATCAATAAAGAGATGGTATCGATTTGAAGTTCCTGGGTTTTTTCCAAGATCTGCCGTAGTGTGAATATTTGGTCGATAGTGGACTTTCCTGGTTTGAAGCCACACTGATAGAGACCAATCAGGTTGTTGACGAATGGCTTCAGACGTTCACATAATACGTCAAAGAGGATCTTATACGCAATGTTAAGGAGACTGATGCCTCTGTAGTTGGCGCAGTTTAGAGGGTCTCCTTTCTTATGTATCGGGCACACTATGCTGAGATTCCAATCATCGGGCATGCTTTCTTCCGACCATATTTTGAAGATGAGTAGGTGTATGCTCCCTACCAAGTCATCGCCTGCTGCTTTAAATAGTTCGGCAGCGATGCCGTCAGCTCCAGCAGCTTTGTTTGACTTAAGTTTAGATATAGCTATCTTCACTTCGTCAAGGTCGGGTAGGCGGAATTGTTGATCTGCGTCGCCGAGGTTGAGGTTTTATCTCCCTTACAGCGGAATTCGGTTCGTCATCGCCGTTATATAATTTGGAGAAGTGATCTTTCCATATTCTCAGCATCAACTGCGGTTTTACTACGATGTTCCTCTGATCGTCTTCACAGGCTTCGGTTCGCGGCTGGTACCCTTGGTAGGTTTTTTTACCTTTTGGTAAAACTTACGAACCTCATTCCTGTTGTGACATCCCTCTATCTCCTCGATCCACTGGTTTTCAGTGCTTAATGCGGGCAGCATAGGACTCCTTAAGAGGTTATTAGAGACTCGATCGGAAACGGATTATGAGATGGTGATTTTAGATGCTCAATTGTCTTCTGAGTCCAAAGAAGCGGCGATTTGCAAGTTATTCCTGGTGTCTTCGTCTGAATTTGTCTTCAATAACCTCAAATTTATTGCTTTCGATGGTGAGGCATTCCACATTCGCGTAGACAGGTTAAAGAACGAATCTCTATATTTAAAAGTACGGTCAATGTTTAGCCTGAGGGTATACTGATGATAGATATTTCCAATCTGTTTACTCCTCGGAATTATTTTCAAACCAGGAACTACCAAGTGTTTCTAACGTTTTTGATATAGGTTCTATGATTTTGGATGTCTCCTAAGTAGAACAAGCGTTGCTTGAGCTTGATGCAAGTAAAAAGGAGGGTCCGGATGGGATTCCACCTATTATTTTTCATAAATGTGCTCGTTCACTGGCTAAACCACTTACGGACATTTTCAATGCATCTCTATCCGAGGGTAAATTTCTGGATAGTTGGAAACTATCATTTCTTACCCCAGTTTTTAAATCTGGATCTATGCAGGATATTACCAATTACCGGCCTATTAGCAAGATTTCTGCAATGCCAAAACTATTTGAAAAAATTGTTTACAACAGGTTAGCTTTTCAATTACGTAACTATATATCCGAATATCAACACGGTTTTATTTCTGGTAAATCAACAACAACAAATCTGTCTCTAATGACTACTTACATCATAAATAAATTTGAAGATCATATACAAACAGATATTATATTTACTGACTTTGCTAAAGCATTCGATCGTGTTAACCACAGGGTGCTTCTGCATAAATTGTATTCTCTCGGTTTTCACTCTACACTTCTGAGCTGGTTAAAATCTTACCTTTCCAACAGGATTCAAATTGTTAAAATTGAAGACTATTATTCTGAAAATATTTATGTCCCATCAGGTGTTCCTCAAGGAAGTCATTTGGGCCCATTGTTATTTTTATTATTCATAAACTATATTCCGTCAATTTTTGTATCTTCTCCTTGTCTCTTATTTGCCTGTGTCTATCTGATTGTCATTTACTTCTTGAAGATGTACTTAGATTAACAGAATGGTGTCAGTCTAATTTCCTCCATCTTAATGTGTCTAAATGTCAAGTTATGTCGTGTTTTAGACATACTACCCCTATTCTATTCAATTATGAACTTAATCATGTAAATTTAGAACGCGTTGAATGTAAAAAGGACCTTGGAGTCGTTTTAGACTTTAAACTTTCATTCCTGCCACACATTGACTATACGGTTAACAAGGCTAATCAAATGCTCGGGTTTTTAAAGAGAAACTCAAGAGAATTCAAAGATCCATATTCTCTTAAGTCACTTTTTAATTCTCTGGTAAGATCTGTGTTGGAGTTTTCTAGTGTGGTTTGGAATCCTTTTTATAGAAACTCCTGTAATAGAATTGAAAAAGTTCAAAGAAACTTTACTCGATATTTAATCTTTAAACTACATTGGCGAATTGATATGCCAACCTACAAAACAAGGTGCTCACTATTCGATATTAAAACTCTGGAAAGTCGGCGTACTTGCTTCTCTGTTATATTCATCAGAGATATTTTAACGTATCACATAAAATGTCCTAATTTATTAAATCTTATAAAACTTCGTGTTCCTCAGAGGAATGTTCGTGAATCTAACCTTTTATATGAATATTTTCATCGCACAAATTATGGACTTAATGTGCCAATTTCTCGTTGCATCAGGGAAACTAATGCTGTATGTAATAAAATAGATATTTTTAAAAGTTGTTCAAGAGATACCTTCAAAACATATGTTTTAAATGAATTAACTATTCAATCAGCTGAACTTTAATATTTTTGTTAATTGTTATTATATTATTGTTGAGTTTTTGTTTTTCTCATTCATATAAATATTAGCTTTATTATTAATAAATTAAAAAAATTATGTAAATCCTAGTCTGTAAGAGTTAGCTCTCTGCTTGATGATAAATAAATAAATAAGTAAACATTCCTGGAAGAGCGAGTATTACATTAAGAAGCTTTCGATCTTCAAGATTTTTCTTGATTTGATAATTAATCAGCGTTTCCATGACCTTGGAAAAAAGGACATAAGTGCAATAGGTCAGTATTTGGATAGTGAGGATGATTCGGGTTTTTTTGGGGATGGACTGGAGAAATGCAGTTTTCCATCCACTCGGAATAAGACCTGAGGAGCAGGACAGATGAAAAAGTTTACGCAGTGGTTCTGCTAGTGTTGAAGAACACCTCTTCAAAATAATAGCGGGGATACCATCTGGACCAGCTGATTTGTATATGTTTAGATCTATAAGGACTCTTGTCACAGTACTAGTACGAAAAAATATTGGTCCCATAAATAATAGTAAAGAGATTAGCTTTCTCTAAAGAGTTATCAAAAGGAATATAATTGATTACGAGCGTAGGAACCGAGGAAAAGGAAGAATTCCTTATGTTTTTTCACGACATTTTTACATTTTACATTTTTACTGCCTTTGGGACATGGCAGTATTTTTTGGTCATGTTTAAAATTGTTCAGTCGAATATGCGCGTTGCAGACCTCTATGGTTTGTTTTATTTTTTTCCGGCTTGTCTCAGTAGAGTTGGCTTTATATTATTTGCTGTAGCAGAACAGAGAAGGAATATGACCTGAACACGAACACATAAAGATTGTTTCAAAATTTGTATATGATTTAACGGAGTGAAACAACAAGCAAAAATATGCTCCGCTGGTTAAAACTCATTCCAAAGTTTGTTTAAATTGTATGCATTATAAAAGTTGAGTAAACAAAACTTTCTAAAGTTGAAGTACTGAGAACTTAAAAGAAATTTCATCAATTGTTTGTCAATGGTAAAAATATAGACAGTTTTTAGTTCCATTAAGTTACAAATACTCATAACGATCTAGTCACCGGTCTAACATGCAAAACAATTAATATTTATTAATATAAAACTACTTTTTTTGAAAATAATTAAAGGGACATGATCCCAAAACTCAAAATACCAAAATCGACAATGGGGAAATTCATTTAAGTAACAAATAATATTCAAATTTTCTGTATATTCAATACACGGACTGACTGTATCAAAATACTTTCTGAAAACTGTAATCTAATGACAACATGTTAATGGCTGCTAAAATTAGCATATGCTCTGGAATAATACCCACATTCTAGTACGCCTAGCTGAATCTTTTTTAATTTAACAATCTTTTCTACTTGTGTTTGCTAATTTTGTGTTTTTACCATTCAGGTGATAAGAATTGAAAGCAATTTCAACCATATTAGAAGATTTATAGCTGTCATCCCTGTTTGTGTGGTGTCAACTGGTGACCTACATACTTTGCAATACTTACACTCCTTTTTCCTCGTCATCCGCGTTTCTTTGTCAAAAAATAATCATTCCAGACGTCAACGCAACGTAGCATTAAGAATTTTTTGGCGAATGATAGATTCCGGGATAAATTCTGATTGATGTGTGTTTGCAGGTTTGTATTTTTTCCGTGAAAAAAAACAACAAAATTTTGTCCTCTTTATGAAAGTTACATGCACACAAATCAATCAATCAATTTTCAAGAAGTTCGCATTACCATGGAATGTGGGCTTACCTGCCTTATTGGAAAATGATTACAATACACATGAATGTGAAAGAAACACATCGCAAAGTGATGGAAACCGGAAAACGGAAATGTGCAAACAAAAATAGCGACGACATCACGTTGGCAATAATAGCACAATGCATCATCACCAGGATGAGAAGAATCCTTGACTAGACGTAGAAATAGACAGACACACAATCAAGAAAAGGTGAACTGAATTCTTAAGCTCCTATACTAAAGATTCCTTATATTGACGTTTCACGGTCTTTTAAGTTCCAACAAGTCAAAGTCAGTCTGCTGTCGTCACCATAGTTCTCGTTTGTGTCATTGTCATTGTCATTGTCCTAGTCGTTCGTCAACGTCATTGTCATCGTTTTCCTATACCCTAACCGAAATGCAACAAAAAGAAACCAAAGAAAAGGATTCCTTCCGGCTGTTTTCGTATGAAGGAATTTTCAGTTAAAAATTCGTGTCGTGTATAACTGATCTGATTTACGTGCTGTTTTTATAGTTTCCTATTTTATTCCACTCAACTACGTGCTATACGTTGCGTAGGATGCTATTAAATTTCAATAAAGTGAATATGAAATGAATTCAATGTTTATGGAAGACGAAAGATGGAGGAATCTGATTGTTGTGGTTCTAAAATGTTGGTTGGGGTTTTAAGGTGACGAGTATATCCTTTGTGCAAGTGATTGAAGCTGCCGTCAATTTATAGATGGTTTAATTTTTACGCCATAAGATTTTACTTTATTAAAGAAGGATGGTTTGGTTTTTTAATTGTTCTTTGGTTTGTATTCTTTCACGTTAGTTGTTTTCTTATTTCAACTAAATTAGGGAAATGGGGGTTAGAAAGGAACGGTTTCTATTTTGACGGTTTCTATTTTGACATTTTTCGAAAAATGCTTCATTTTTTGATTGGAAATAAATTTCAGAATATTCGACAGATCTTTTAGGGAAAATGCAGGTAAGTAACAAAAACAAATATTTATTTTGAAACTTTTTTTGTTACTGTTAGAGTTAAGTGAAATTGGAACATGAGGTTTTTCTTGAGTACACTTTAACGATAAAGCTATACTTTTAAGTGAAATTTTTGACATCACATTCAGAAAAATTCATTGTGCTTGTTAAAGTTGTTGTTATCTTTATTTGCTTCCTCTATCAACATGACGTAACTCCAAACTTTATAATTTGTTGATAAAGCATTTTCTTAAATACTAATTCATCCATATTCCAAACGATTGGTGTGGACAAATTTTAAAATGTATGTAACTTTTTATTTTTAGAGAAAAATGCAATTATAATCCCTAAATTCATTATTTTCTACAACTAAACGTTGAAAATTCAATGAACAAAAGGTTACGTATACGTCAAAGTGCACCAAAAGCGTTGTAGCCGCTTCTACACAATGTGGGGTCAGTATTTAGCATAAAATGTGGACATAAGAGGTGGTACCCTTTTCTGTCGTTAAAACAAAACAATATTTTTCTAAAGGACTTAGATTTCTTGAATTCGAATTTCAACTTTAAATTTTTCACCCACATCAGGTTTTTAAAATATGCCGTTCTTAAAATGTTAAGGCAAGCAAGAAGGGGTTGTTAAGGCTACGATAAAACACACTATGATTTTGGAAAGTACATACCTTTATCTTCTAGATATATTTTAAATCATTATAGCATCTCATATAGTTTTTGTTACTCTGATAAGTTATGCTTTAACTCTTATATAGCCGTATTCAACATTAGTTTTGTTTTCAATATGTTCAAAAAACTTGATGACTACGAATTCGTCATTAGGGCGAAATTTGCTTTTATTATGTCTTGTGTTTTTCTGTTGAGTACAGTTTTAGCATAAAAGCTTCGGCTTTCTTATAAGATCAATGTATCACATAATACTAATAAGGATTTTTTAAAAATAAGCAAAATATGGACGAAAAAATGAAACGGAAAATCGAAGAAAAGAATTTAAATTTTGTAAGTTTTGCGATACTGTTGCACCACCTTAAAAAAGTATGTAGTAAAGATAGACTGGTTTTGATGTCGGATGGGAACTAAAGCATTTGATTGTCAACTACATTATCTTGTTGACCACTATTATCTTAACCAAAAAGCAAGATTTTTAAAATTAGTTTATATACGTAAATAAATTATGAACCGATAAAAACGTCCATAAAATGTTTTAAATCAAAAGAGTCTCAGTTTCCATATCTTTTTAATTGGAATATTTAAATTATTTTCTTATATTCATAAAATGGTCTTCAATTTGATTACATTGTATCTGCCTTGTGCTATGCTTATTTATATTTTGAGGTAATAATAAACACACGCACACCTAATTTATTTATGAATCCAAACAATACACAACTTTTACAACCATTCACTTTCGAATGTCAAACAACAAAGACAAATAGAGGTTATTATTATAATAATATAAACCTGAAAATACACCTTCTTAGAGCCAAACCAAATAACCATACAATTTTATACGCCTTCTTCAGCGGGTTACAATAAAATATATTATCCTTTTTGAAGTTTAGTTCGTGAACACATACACTCGTTAGTACAGCAGAGATTTTTGAAATCTCTTTGCCAACATTAAATTACTAATTCGTCCTTCATATTCATCCAACCCCACCTCGCATCACTCAAATACCGCTATAAAAGGCGTCAAACAGCCCGCCATGACAATTTACACAATTTCACACATGATGTATGATGTAGCACGGTTGCCCTAGAATCAGATTGTTTATAGATGATATCTTGTATGTACGTTTTATATTCGGTCTTGTAATAGGGGAGGTTGAGAGAAGTTGCTATTATAAGTTGGGTGGTGACATTGCCACACAACCATCAAGCTTTACAACGAGGAAAAGACCTAATAAAATATTCATTAGATGCCATTTACACAAAACTTTTATCCTTCAATCATTTCTAAGCCCGCTTTGCAAAGCCCCGCCAACAAATACGAGGATACGTAGAGTGGATATAATGGTAATAAGAAAAGGAAAACGCTAAATCCAATGTAAAAGCCTAATAAAAACCAAATAATACACACAATGTCTGTCATACACAAATAGACAAGAAAATAGGTTTTACCCAACTCTACATAGCAACAATGAATCCCATAAACATACAAAGTTATCTGAATTTAGAAAACTCCAGTTTCATCATCATCGAAATAAATAGAAAAAAAGATAATAGCTGGAAGAAGAAAAGCACACTTTCTTCTCATATAATAACATCCCACAAATACAAATATAAGCCCAGGATATATGTAATATCAAATCATACAAAATATTATTCATAACAAATAACCTATAAACAAAATGTTTATGACAAGTTGAAATAAACAAAACACACATTATACCAGGAATTTCATTTAGAATGGTGCTATCGGCTTTGTTTAGGGCTGAAAATGCAATCAAAAACGACTTTTTAGACTTTTAAACGATTTCCGTATTATATTATAATTTGTTGACCTTTCTGATAGCAAATAATGTAACTGCAAATGAAGCAAATGGATAGGTATTCAGTTTTCAGGCTGTTAGTATTCTGTTCTCTCCATTGGGTTCAGAAGTGGAATTCAACATGCATACAGTCCGTACCATTTAAATAGCCTCACACTTAAACTTTCTTTGAGTTAACTATTTTTAATGTGTAAATAAGGAAATATATTTTCGAAGACAAGGTAAGAAACCGGTTTCTGAGATTAAAAGAACTTTTAAGAATTTCTCAAGAAATTGTAGGCTTTGTAGTTCGGAAAATTAACAGAAGCCCAAATGTTGTCAATAAGTTTTAGAAACCCTTTCTTATTTGGTCAGAATTACAAAGGCCGTACTCTCTGAATAAAATCGCACATGACACTGGATTAGAAGTGAGCCGAATAACTATTAGTCGAGTCAACAAAAATGCCAGACACCTGAAGCGCCGGAAGCTGCAAAAAAAACTTCTCCACTTTACAATGAGCGTAAGTTATAACAACTCAATTTTGCAAAAGTACTTCATGGCGTGAAATACGGATGGTTGCGTTCATATCGAAAAAGAAGTTCAACTTGGAGTGACAAGTAGGATATTATCATTACTTCCATGAGAGTAGGTGCAGAGACATAGGACCAAGGGACATAACGCCCGACTTTTTGTTGCTGTTGTGAACTTTGCTGGACAACGTCATCACACTGAAACCTTAGACTGCAGCATTTGTTTCGAAAATCCTAGAAATATTTTGTTCTTACCGTGTAACCATTTTAAATGTGCAGTAGCTGTTTCTCGAAACTACACGAAGAATCAATTGCTCAACATAACGAATTATTATGTCCGTTTTGCCGACATTTAATACAAAATACCTCGTTTATTAATTTATAAAATCTACCTTTTCAGGGTTTTGTTGATTTTTTTTCAGATCTATGTTGAAAATACTTTGTTTTTATTTTATTTACTGTATTGGATTATTTTGTCGACGTTACTTGTTTTGCAAATAATGTTGAAAATAAACTTTTTTGGTGTTTTGATTATTTTTTTGTTTTTCCTTTCACCGTATCAAAAAATTATTGTTCATTGTATTGAAATACAAAAACTTTTTATTATTTTTTGGCTTTACAAAATGGGCTAAATGTCCTATTTTTAACAAACAATTTTGGGACTTAGGTCATATTTGAGTAGGACTTAAGGCCCAAATTCAATTTTGGTTTTATATCCCACTCGGGTGGACATAAGCCCCCAAAAACAGTTAGGCGTTATGTCCCTGGGCCGTATGTCTCTGCGCCAACTTAATACCCATTGTTATACGATTACGTGCAGAAAGGTCAAGAACATGTAATTTTAAAGCATGTTAGAGGCTATTCTAATGTTACGGACTGTACGATGGGAGGAGTGAGAAATGGTGACGATAGAAATGCAATTTTCCTATTTAAATGTTTTCGAAAGAATTGCTGAGGTTAACCAAGGAACGGACGCTGTTATCTGTATGTATATACAAAAAAAAAAAAAAAACAAAAGAGCCACAAGCAGTTTGCGTTTTGACTTGTGTGGTGTGTTTCTCTTTTCTTGAAGCCCAGTTCTGATGGAACCACAAAATTTGTTAGTTTTGGTTTGGCTAGCAGTAAAATAACATAACAATTTCGTTTCTGCATTAAACTGTCAGATGATGATGATAATATTGTTTAGAAGACCACACAAAGCAGTTTCAAAAAATATATGACTTTGATAACTTTTAAATTTGAAGCAGAAAGAGAAGATCCATCGTTATACTTTTAAAACTTTAAGAAACTGAAATTTAAAATGAGGTTAAGATTTCCAGATAGAAATTTTAGTATGAAGTCAGTGATTTCATAACTTTAAAAATTTGGTAAACACAAATTATACATTTTATTTGTTATTGAGTTCTTAACTAAAACGTTTAATAAGGAAAAAACTTGAAAAAAAGTGTATGTCTGGAACCTTAAGATCGAAATTTATTAGCTCCAAAAATTTGGCCTTACACGCTTGCTAGACTTAACCTAAGAAAATTTATCATACTGAGTCGGTTGAACAATCTTACCAGAGGCAAAAATGCCAAACTATACAATTTACTACAAATAGCATTCAAAAAATAAACCCAGACGCAAAAAAATAAATAAAAAACAAATACTCCTATTAACCACACTACAATATTATATTACCATTTTTGTAGGTAAGGGAAAGGCACCCTCGGCGTTATTATGTCCAAAAATGTTATAACTTGATGATTCTATAAAATTGCTAACACAAAATGTGTATTGTAAATATACAATACAGTAGGGTGTATTTTGTGCGAAAACTTAATTTCCTTCCCATGCTTAAAATTTGTTGGCAATTGAAAAAAAAAAACCTGAAAATGTCAGTCCCCTTAAACCCTTTAGAAGTTGGCCATGGCTTTTTAAAATTTCCCATATAAGGTAAAAAATAAGAGGCAATTGTTTAACCAATTGAATTTCCTACAAAAATTTCCTTACTACCACACATTTAAGATTGATATTTTTCGAGATTGTGATCTTTGAAACTTACTTTACTTTACTTAAACTTGATTGGATAATTAAGGAAATTTAATGTCTTGATGTTTAAAACTATTTGTGTAGTAAACGAAATTTTTTATAAAATTGTCCACTTTCAAGAAGAATTCTATGAACAAATTTAGGCCAAGTGTGCTGGAGTACCCGCGATGGTGAGAGGCACAGATAAACGGCCATGGATTGGATTGAACGTTTTGTTCACCGTTTAATTTTGAGCAAATTCCTTAAATGGGCGAGAAGATATTCCAGAATTCTGGTGATATTCAAAGAAAAAAATGGTAAATGTTAAAACGCCGTATCGGCTGAAATTTTCAGGGATTTATTTTATTTAACATTTCCAACAAATTTTAAGCATCAGGACCAAAAGAAAAGTAGTCACAAAAAACACCCTAATATACCATACAGGTTCATACATCATACATGTTTACATGAAGAAATCGTTTCTGATTTTGTTATATTTTCATAAATGTTTGTTTCATATTTAAGTTGACGGGTCCCATAAAATCGAATATGTACATTATGAATAATGCATAAACTTATATATTGGCCAAGTAACTTTGATGGAGACAATGATGTGCAGAGAAAGATTAAATACTTATGATATGATAATAATTCAATTGAATTTCCAAGGGTCGATTTAATAAAGGAGTTAGACTTAATAGGAAACATATCCTATCAAACTTAAAATACCTCTAAACTTTTGTATGGCTATTGAATCGCACAATTTTTTATAAATTCTGTATTTTTTCTTAATTGTGTAAAGCGAAAAACTAACATGTTGCTGACATCTTTAAACATTTTAAATATTTCAGACCGGGATGTCCGTTGTCAAATGAATCATATGTAATTTTAAATGACTTTAAATTAATAAACTTTGAAAAAGCTTAAAGATGATTTTTACATAAATGCCTAAATGTAGAATTGACTAAAAAAAATAAGACATACCCATCTTTACACCACCGTTTTAAGCCCCCTGAATAATTATTGAACCTTACTAAGATTTTCTGAAAATCGTAATTATATACAGTACAGGACAAAATAGAGTACGCAAAGTTCGAATTTTCATGATTATTCTGTTTTCGCAAAAAATGTGTTGAGTGTTAGAGCGTGGATGAAATAAATCGAAATGCAGAAAATTTCAATTCAAGTTAGAAATCTTATTGTTTTAGACAAAAAAAGGCATTTCTAATAGGGAAATTGCTAAAAAATATTTAATAAGTGAAGCCTCTGTAAGAAAGATACAAAAAATTCAAATACTCGGTTCGGTAAATGATAAACTTGGTCGCGGTAGAAAGAGGAAGACTCTTCCAATGATTTCAAATCGTTTTATTCAAGAAAAGACTGGAGTAAATGTTTCACAAAAAACATTATGTCTGGGGGTGTTTTGCATGATCAGGAACGGGAAATTGGTGCGAATCGATACAACAATGACGGCAGATGTCTACATTGATATAATAAATGAAAATCTGGAAGAGTCGTTGCTGATGGTGGGTCTGGAAGATGACTTCGTCTTCCAACAAGACAACGACCCTAAGCTTACGTTTAGGAAAACACAGGATTTATTTCGTTCTTTCAAAATCAAACTACTAGATTGGCCGGCCCAATCGCCACATTTGAATCCAATCAAGAACTCGTGGTCTATTTTGGACTCCAACATCGAAAAAGGGGAAGTTCGCGACAATTTATGTGTGTATTGCGTACATTTTGGGAAAATATTGATCCCCAAGATTTAAACAATCTTGCGCAAAATATGTAAAGGTGTCTACAAGTTGTTATCGAGGCTAAAGGAGGGCATACGAAGTACTTAATAAGTTCATTTCAATCTTTTATTGATTGCGTACTTTATTTTGTCCTATATACAAAAAAAATTAAATTTTGATTGAATTAAATATTTCTGTATCAATTTTAACTTGTTTAACAAGTATGTAGTTGGAAAACATGAAATAAAAAATAAATTTTCGATATTTTTTTTTTTTTTTATTATAAGCTTACTATTTGTCATCCATTATAGCACCAATACAAAATTACATCCGTGCGTACTTTATTTTGTCCTCTTCTGTATACGTTACCCTCTTTGAAGAGTTCAAATCCCTCTTCAATTATTTATATGCGTATTATCTTATAGATATGAAGACTTGTCTTAAGCTTGGCCCCAAAATCTTTTGGAAGTTTGTTTATATAGAAGTGAAATCTAATGGCTACCCTGTAAATTTTACTTATAATAAAGATAACTTCGTTACTACTCCAGAAATTAGTAACGCGTTTGCTTACAACTTTGATTGGCACTCCTGGTAAAAATAGATAACAATTTGTTTGTATACTTGCGAGACTGACCCCAACTTTCTCATGATATCACCACATTTAAGTTGAAGGCAATTAGATTTCCTACTCGGTTCACAACATGGACTTCTTCTTATCTTCAAAATAAGTTTTATCAAAATTAAAACCTTTTTATTGCTTAATCAGTAGTTCCCCAAGGTAGTACCATAGGACCCCTACTTTTTATCTTAGCTATCAATGATACAGAAACATTTTAATTAATGGTAATGATACGAAAATCTTCAAAAGCATCAACGTTTGATTGATTAAAAAAATAACGCAGCACTCTTTACTTCGCGTTCATGGTTTTAAAGATCTTGAAGTTCTATTTAATTCTAATCTCGATTTCAAAGAGTATATTAAATCAACCGTTAGTACAGTCAGCTCTATGTTAGAATTTATAAAAAAGTAGGCCAAGAAATTTGAGGATCCTTCTGGTACTTTCACTCTATAGATCTTTAGGTCGCCCTCATCTTGAGTATGCATCCCAGGCATGTAATGGAATCCTTTTTACGAGATTCACATAGGTACAAAACACGATAGAACCTTTTTAGCAAAACAATTTTATATGTTTCGACTTAAAAAGGCTACCATGGTCTGATGCTTATAAGCCCCTCATTGTAAAGATAGGATAAAGCTACTTCAATTGCAGCCTCTATCGCAAAGGAGGGGTAATAATGACATTGTCTCTATTCATCAACTTTTAATTTTTGTCAATAATGCACCTGATTTATTAAATTGTATAAGTTTAAACTACCATAATTGTGGTTCTTTTTAACTTCAAATAGGAAGTTATTGTAATGGGTCCGATTTGTCAAATTGAAAATTTTGATATTTCTAGATGTTTCAAGGTCCCTAGAGTCGAAATGAAATTTTTTAGAAAGATGTCCATGCGTACGTACGCTAGAGACTTGAATTTTAAAATTTTTAAATTTTATATAATATATTGTAACATGATATTAAAGAAGTATATTTTTTGAAAAAATCCATCTAACGGTTTTTTTTATAAATCAAAAAAACTGAACAAAAAATTTGTCAACTCTAAAATTTTACGACTAAAATAGGATTTCATCTCCAAAACAATTTTGTGCAACGAAAAATAATGTTTTTGACATCTGATAAAATTTTGAGAAAAATCGAATCGACAGTTTTTTTTTATAAAAAATAAAAATTTAAACAAAAAAATTTCTCAAAGGTGGTTAATAATTCTTCAAAAACTCGAAATTTAGGCTTCAAACTTATTTTATCTCATAAGAAATATTGTTTTCAGCATTCTGAAAAAAAATTAACAAAAGTTGGTAAAAAATGATTTTCGACTGAAATATCTTTTAAAAAAACTGAGATAATACTTCTAACTAATTTTTGCTTAAAAGAAATATTGTTTTCAACATTAGAACAAATTTGGAGAAAAATCGAATTCACTGTTTTTTTTACAAAAAATATAAACCTAAAAAAAAAAATTATAAAAGTTGGTAAAAATTGATTTTCGACTCAAATATCTTACAAAAATTGTAGATATTGGCTTTAAACTATTTTATTTTCAAAAAATATTGTTGTTAACATTAAGTAAAATTTTGAAAAAAAACGAATTGACAGTTTTTGTACAAAAAATTAAAAACCTTAAAAAAAAATTTAACAAAAGTTGGTAAAAATTGATTTTTGACTCAAATATCTTTTCAAAATTTTGAAATATTGGCTTCAAACTAATTTTATCTTATAAGAAATATTGTTTTCAATATTCTATATAATTTTGAAAAAAATCGCGAATTGTCAGTTTTTTTTACAAAAAATAAAACTCTTAAAAAAAAACAATACTAAAGCTTGGTAAAAATTTACTTTCGGAACAAATAGTTTTTCAAAAATTAAAAATATTGGCATCAAACTTATTTTATTTTACAGAACATATTTTTTTTCGATATTCTGTAATTTTTTATATAAAAATCCAACAGTCCGTTTTTTCATAAAAAATAGTACGCAAATTTGGTAAAAATTGATATGAGTACATATAGACAAACTTTTAAGCAAGACAAATCGACAGACGGGACGGTAAGTTATTAGTGTGGGTCGCATCCCAGCTTTTTTTTTTTTTTTTTTTTTTATAATTAGCAAACACTAAAAGGGTTTTTTATACCTTTAATATGCCAAAGACACAGTGTGAGCATTAGGAAAGAGGGAAAGGTTGGATAGGAGGTGTCGGTGTACATTGGTTTTAAATTTCTGAACATTGCAATGACAGGGAAAGATAGAGCGTGGCAAGGCGTTACCACTTACATTACCACTGCACTAAGTAATGAGCTAGATGAGCACAATTGTTGTGTTGTCAATTCTTTGGTCGTAAGATAAGGCTTGTATCAAGATTTTTAAAGCACAGATAACAGCTCTATCGACAACGAATTACCTATATTGCAGAGGTAGACCTTCTTAAGCTCATTCTAAATAACTTTGGGAGTATATAATATACCTACACTCATTTTATCATCCCGCATATCTATAAAGATTGAATGTTTTTGATGTATACCAAGTAAAGGAAGTAGTAGCTCAGATGCTCACTTCTGGAAAATCCATCTACAGAAAAAGCAAACAAAGAACCCAAAAAGATAGGTCCCAAAATCGAATTCCGATATCTTTTTGTTTCTCGAATCTTGTTATATAATTTGCTCTGAACCTAAAAAACAGCACGGAACCGTTGATATTTTCAATGTTTTTTTTAATGAATGCCTAGTAAAAGCGGGTTTTTGTATCCTCGCCATACTTGTTGTTTGCCAAATCAACAGCTGATGCACACGAGTGAGGCTTGAGAATTTTTAAACGATTGAGCCGCATAGGAAGGATTTTTATTTTTGTTATACTCTCTAAAACGTTTCGTTGATTGTCTCGCCATATATGTTAAGCCATTCTATAATTTGGACTACATCCTCATACGGGTTGTCAAAGCTCATTCTTTCCTAACCTAAATCAGATTCCCCATCCGCACCCTATACCATCCATCCATCCATCCATCCATCCATCCCAGAAAGACAGTTGGTTCTAGTTCTAGTAATGGAACCAATTTCGTGGTGACTTGGATATGGGTTGGAGGGAAATAATATAACATACCTACACGAAAAGTTTGTCCCACTTTTCAGTAGGTACACAACTTTTTCACCTAATTGCCTAAAAAAATTGTTATGTTTCCATCATGCATTCATAGTGTATATTGATGGAAGCCAAAAACAATGGATCTACCCAACGAAGTTCGATTTTGAAGCTTTAATACTTTGGTAATAAGGAACAAAAATTTAAGAAATTTAAGGCTTAAAAGTTGGTCGCTATTATTCTTGTTTATTTTTTAAAGTAAAAGGTTCTTAAATCTTCCTGATGGTTTTGTTTTGAAGAAGGAATTACAAATATCGTGAAACTAAGTATTTGGATGAACTAACTATATCTTCTACATACAAGGTGGCCGGTAAAAAGTAAATAATCCTAAACATTCAGGTTAGAAAATCTAGCGACAATTTATCTTAAAATGTTGCAGCAAATGTAGATTTCAGGATGGTATTTCGAGTAAATAAATTATTTCTTATGGTATTATGCAAAAAAAGCTGGTTTAGTAAAACAATATCTTTCGTTACATTTTTCTATGTTTTTGAGTATTTTGACATTAAACTAAAGAATTGGATGGTAGTAGTTGTGGCATTTACGTAATTACAAATTTTAAATACCCTTTGAAGAATATCCTTAATTTGCGGTCTTCAGAACACTTCATTCTTTATGATGATCCTTCAATTGTATTTGTTTTATCAAATAACCCTACAAAATAATGTCATTTAGTCTATCAAAATACATTAGGCATGGGCTAAAATATAGTTCGATTTGGTAAGCAAAAAATCCAATAAAAGTGTATATGAATTAAACTGAAATCTCATACCCAAAATTAGTGATTTTTATGGATGAAGCCCACTCAAATGTTTTTGTTTTTGTTTTGGTGTATTTAATAAAACAATAACAATAAAACCGCAACAATTTTCTGCTTCACCACCCAAAACAATCCGACAATGAGTTATGGGGTTGAATTCGTCATTCCTTTGCCTGCACAGCATCAACCTACCTACCATAAATAAAAAGTGGGCATAAGCTTCCAAGGGCTTTACGTTCAAAATGGATCTGTTTACTCAAAGAGGCATGAAATGGAATTTTTAGCTCTCATCGTATTATATCGTTCGATAAAACTCGAAGAATAAGCCCTAACATAACCAGTACGAAGAACGTGTGAAATGCCTACTACTTCATCCAACCGGCCAGGCCGGCGCGCCGGGGCGAGGAGACTTCAATCGGCGATGATTATTAAATCGAAATATATTGTTTCACTGTTATTGTAGAAAGCACAAAGCTTCAATAAATGCATAAAATGCATGCACAAGTAGGACATAGCGACTGCCTTATTTCGTATAATCCTCTTAAAATATTAACAATTTTATTAATATTTTTCTTTAAAATAAAACTAACAAACTCGTTGTAGTGGTACAAATATTATGTTCTGCAATAATTGCATAAATGTTAATAAGTATAATATACTCGTACACAATAAAGTATCAATGTAATATAAATATTGGAACCTGGCCCCCGTTAACTTTCCATAGGAAGTTATTGTAATCTCGACTTTTCATGGCTGTCGAAATAAAAGATTTTTAGAAAGATGTCTATGCGTTTTTTCGTCGTCCATACCTCAAGAACCAGAAGAGATATAGACTTCAAATAAATTTTGTTATGCAGAAAGATGCAGAAAGGGCGCTCAAGAAAATTTAGTGTGGGTTTTTTTTTTACCAAAGCAGTTTAAAAAAAAAGGTGAACATTTTGGTCAACCCTAAATATCTCACGAACCAATAATGCTAGAGACTTGAATTTAATTTTAAAATATAAAATGTAACGTGATACCAAACAACTTAATTAAATACCATACATACAAAATTGAATTAATTACGAATAAAAAATGGGTTTATTTCCAAAACAAAATTGTACATTCGGTAAAATTTTGAGAAAAATCGAATTTGTTTTTTCTTAAAAAAAGCAACCTAAATCAAATAATGAATACATGTTGGTAAAAATTGATTTTCGACTCAAATAACTTTTTCAAAATTGGAGACATTGGCCTTAAACTAATTTTATTTAAAAATATTGTTTTCAACATTCAGTAATATTTTGAAAAAAATCGAATAGACAGATTTTTACAAAAAATAAAAACATAAACAACGTTAATAAAAGTTGGTAAAACAGATTTTCGACTCAATTATCTTTTCAAAAATTAAAAATATTTGCTTCAAACTAATTTACTCACAGAAAATATAATTTTCTACATTCAGTAAATTTTGTATTAAAATCTAACAGTCAAATTTTGCATACAAAAATAAAGTCTACAAAAACAAGTTCCCAAATCTCGGTATTGACAAATAGAAGGTATTGACTTAATATTCACTTCATTCATCCAATTTGTATTTGTTTATTTGAGAAATAAAAACTTTTAAGAAATGCTACAAAAATTGGTAAAAATTAGGTTTCGACTAAAAATCTCCGTAGCAAAAATAGATTTTAAAGTCAAACTATTTCATCATATGCATATTTTAACAAAACATGAAAACCTGCAAACCTTTTAGCAAGACAAATCAACAGACGGGATGGGAAGTTATCAGTGGGGGTCGGTCTCTTTTTTCAAGTTGTTCTTAGTTTGTTAGTTATGTTTTAAAGAATTGTTTTAATAAACGTACACGAAAAGCAGGGTTTTAGTCCCCAAAACAAATTTTTGGCCACACTCCATTGTTTTAATTCAATTTTTAAAAGTTTTTCCAAGTTGCGCTTCTATGTTCAATACTTCAAAAAGTATAGTTAAAACATTCAAAAACTCTAATGCCGCCTTATTAAATTAGAACTTCTTTCATACTTGCTTGCGAAATATAGGAACTGCGTAGAACTCGAGATTTTAATGAAACATGACATTACGATAATAGAGAAGTCGAAAAAGTAGATCCCCCTTTTCCGTTCGATTCTGTCGATTGAGTGCAAAATTGGAATTCAAAGTTTTAAGCAGATAGGCGTTCTTAATATTTTTTTTAAAGATTTATAATAATTAGTCTCTGCACAATTTTTTTGATTAGAAATTGAAAATTGGAATTTCCTCAAAAACGAACCGATAGATTTTTATAAAATAGTCTAAAACTTTTTTTTAAACTTTTTTTTCACTCAATAAAAAAACACATTTTGATATTGTTCCAGAAGGGAAATACCCATAGAACTGTTC
Organism: Eupeodes corollae; assembly: GCF_945859685.1. Taxonomy (NCBI): domain Eukaryota; kingdom Metazoa; phylum Arthropoda; class Insecta; order Diptera; family Syrphidae; genus Eupeodes; species Eupeodes corollae. Next base: position 201,620,777 of record NC_079147.1, on the reverse strand, counting down.
TCTTGCTTTTAAGTTAAGTTTTTCTGCACAAGCTCTTGCACTGTATTAATAATATTAGAGAGTCAAAAATGTCAAATTTTCATTTTTGGATTTTTTATAAAACATATTTTTTTATTTTTAAAAATTCGATATCTCAAGAACTGGCCAGTATTTAAAAAGAAATGTAAAACGTATATTGGTATGTTCTAAAAAACTGCATGTTAAAAATATTTTAAAACTAAAATGGGAGCATTTTATGAAAAGGAAATTAATAAAAAAAAAGTTGTAACGTTTTTCGAAACAAAAAAAAAAAATAATTTAAAAATGGCATTTAAATTGTTGAAATAAAGCTCATAGCTTTATTAATTGTTTTGGATTTAAGTTATAAATAAAATGATATGTTTCTATATATCAAGGACATTTTTTTTTGCTTTGAAGGGTTTTGTTTTTTACAAAACAATCCAAGAGAGGAGAAATAATTCCTTCGATAAGTTAGCATATAACTTTTTACAATACAATTCTAAAAGGAATACAAAATCTTCAATGAAATACAATAAAATAAGAACATAAAACTTAAAAAATAAAGGAAGTGCGAAAATAAATTATTTTTGTGTACCCTTTATGAGGAAAAGCAAACATTTTAAAATTAAATACTATTTTTAGTCATATAAATAAATAACAAATAAAATGTTGGCCTTCTGGTTTTTGGTTATTTTCGAAAGGCCTTTCAGAAGCACTGTACATAGTTTTGATTTAATGGTCATAACTATGTATTTATTAGTAGTACTGGCAATTTCCGTTCAGCGAGCAAACACATTTTGTTGTTACGCAACATCTTTTATAAATTTCCCCCTCACATGACATTCCGTAATTACCTACCCAAACATATTATAATTTAATTTGTCATTCCCTTTTTAACTTCCAACTCATTAATTTTCTTAATCACCTAAATTAGTCATACACCATCTTTGAGAACATTACAAACAAAAAATAAGCACCCCATAGGAATAGGACACAAAAAGATCAAATCAAATCCACCTACACACTTTTCTTAGATACTTTCATATGTTTTCTCATCATTCATTCCCTTTCAAGCACGAAATGAATGTGTTAATTTATTTTTAAGTCCCTAATTAATAGGAAGGAATGCAACAAATTCCCTTTTGTGTGTGTGTTTTTTTTTAAACTTATTTGAAATTTTTCGAAGTCTTTAGGAGGTATACATTATTTAAATATTTTATATTGAAAATAATTTTAAATACGTTTTCAACATTAAAGGCAACTTAAACTCAATTTTTCATACGAATACCGAATACAAAATCTACATTTAAGTTTAAGAAAATATGAAATACTAGTATGATCCAGTAAAGATGATTTATATAATTCACGTTCAGTTAGAAAGGCTTATGAGAATGTCTACAATTGGCGCTGAAGCACAAGTTAGATTATATCGTAATCCAGCCTTATTCAGCACAAACTTCCAACCTCTTGTCCATTAACAAGATTTGCGTAGGGATATTTTATAACTATTTAGTGATTTGAATTGCCTTTCCGACTTCCTTAACTTCCTTCAGAAAATTCTAAAGGGTGGTAAAATTTTAAGGGCCGTTGTTGATTTCCAAAAAATCATCAAGGTTTTAGTTTCAAATGAATGACCAAAATAAATCTAAAAACACATATTGAGTGTGTTTACTTGTTGAAAGTTCGTTTTTAACAAAGTAGGTATCATTTATCAGGAAAAACTCCAACTTGTTGATTCGATCACCTATGTCGTTTTTGTGTTCATTCAAATAAGATTAAGTTACATTGACCGGTGATAATGATGGCATTCGTCACTAGTCCAAAAACGGAAATTTAATCTGATAACATATGTTTCTAGATACGATTCTACAAATCGATAGAGTTTTTAATTTAGAATAGGGGTCTGATGTGTGTCCCTGGATTTGGGTTTTGATTTTGATTTAAAAAAACACAATAAAAGACTTTTGTTATTGAGGATTTCAATTTGAGTCGTTGTTTTCTTATATCGTTTTCACCACATTTTATTAGTGGACCAAATCAATGAATTTTGATGTAAAAATAAAAATCTTTTAATGCATTTAGAGACATTTCGGAATGATAGTTTTCCTGATAGCTTTTATATGAGGAGAACAGTAATAATTTATAAAAAATCGAAATTAAGTAACTAATATTTAAGGTTTAAACTGTTTTGTATTAGAAAATTTGAGATATTAAAGCAATTTACTTATGATTGTTTAAGTTGCTTTCTGTCAGTTAAAAAAATCTACTAACCATAGTGGAGACTATTTTTACCAACTTTGGTAGAATTCAGTGTTTTTTGTATAAAATAATGTTTTTCGTTAAAACTACCACTTTCTTAAAAAATTAGCTAGAAGTCAAAAATAATATTCTCTGTAGTATAAAATGATTGCGATGTAAATAATATGTTTCTGCTTTCAAAATGTTCCAGATACAAAATCAGCTAACTTTCTCCAAATCAGACAAATTCTTTTTTAATACCACAAATAGGACTTCCAATGGGGAAGTTAATAAATTAAATATGTGGCAGCTTCCGAGAAAGGAAACCAGTGTTTGCAAAATTAAGCTTTTAAGTATATATAAATTTTCATCGCAAACTTATCTCATTCCATGTTATTCTTCACAATTTTTGGTACTTTAATCCAATCTTAATTCACAATGCATTTTAAGATACATTATAAGTCCTTTTTCTCACGTTCATGTATGTGGTTTTAGTCTCGACAAGGAGCTAATGAAAGGATTGAAGTTTGTTATTAGTACTTAATTTTTGTCTTGCTGATGTAAAAAGTGTTTTTCAATTGGCATGGGTATATTTTGGCCCCTCTAGCGGCCATATTGTTTTGGTGACATCTGTCACCATTCTTATTCAGTTGTTTATGTCAAACCATCGTGGCAAGTTACGCGATGGAACAGCACGCTCAAATTGTTCATGACCTGATATTAATCAACGATGTTTATTCGCTGAATGGGCTTCAAATCGTTTGTAAGATTACCCCAATTTTGGGCCAAAAATCATCTTTAGTGACGAGGCGCATTTTTAGATAAATGGCTGTGTTACCAAACAAGGTTCACCACGTGATAGTTCATTCTCAAAAAGTTACCTTTTGGTGTGTATTTTCTGCCGGCGCGGACACGTAATTAGTCTGTACTTTTTTGAAAACGACCTTTATGATGACTTATTTCTTATGGCAAAAATTGAACCATATGGACCTAGACGACATGCAAAATTTGAGGGTAAGGTTATCTCTCGCAGGGGTGATGTGAATTGGTCACGAAGTTTATGCGATTTGACCCCGCTAGACTTTTTCTTGTGTGGTTTCTTGAAGTTAAATGCAAATAAACCACAATCGACCAATAGTCAGGCGAACACAACTCAGGCCATCTTTCAGTTTCAGCCGGATCTATGCGGAAGAGTATTTGAAAATTGGACCACTCGGATTCATGCCCCCGTAAGAAGTCGAAGGCATTTGAATGATGTCATATTCCACACTAAATGGAATACAGGCGTCTTGTAAATAAAAAATATTTTCGCTAATACCTCACACACATCTCCTTTTATTCCATTTCAACATCTACCCGCCCTTGTTGAAAAACCCTTTAGATTATAAGATTACGATCATGTGAATACTTATTTTATATGTGTACTGTACCTAGGAATGTATATACATTGTACATTGTACATACACTAATTCAATGAAGTTAAACTCGTTTAAAACATTTCATAAGTTTCAAGTCAGAGAGAGAACTTATCCGATCTCGTTTTCTAGTTTTGTTTTCTAATTAGTATAACAACTAAAAGCTTCCAAGTATATAGTTTTCCATTTGTTTTTAAAAATGGTTACCTGAGTACCTGTAAAAGTTTGTTAATACCCAAAATCACGCCCGACTTTGAAAAAGGTATCACCATCCCAATTAAACTTATTACCGAACTTCCATCTACATATGTACATATGTATATCACATATCCATATAACCACGTTGGATTCCCTTACCATCGCATCACCATCATCAAACACATGAGCACACATCCATCGATCTGATTTAAGTGTTTTAGATATCGATTTCAGTAAATCTTTTTGAATTCTTTGCATGATTTTCTAGCATCCCCCTACACTGCACGACTTCCCTATCTGAGTTCCTAAGAAAGAAAAGACGACAAAGAAAAAACAAGAAGAGAAAATGAAAAAATCCCCTTAAGATTATACTAGAAGACATGGGCTTTACCACTCTTAACCTTCCTTTTGAACCAGTTCTTGAATACCAACGTGACTTGAATCCTCAAAGTTTATCTCAAGCCCCAACACAACTGAGATAATTTCAATAATGTAGACACATTTCCATTGTTTTTTCTTTCTTGGATCGGTTTTATTTGGTGGTAGAGTCAAGGGACAGGCGACACGCTTCTGTTTCGAAAGTTATTTCTTTCAGGCATCAAGCTCCTCCGCAACGATAAACAAACTGACAAATTGAAAGGCTGTAAAGATTATGGTTCTTTGTCCTGAGGGCAGAAGACAAATAATGTGAAAGTCTTTAAATTGGTTAATTAAGTGGCAAACTTTGAACTTCCTTAAGAGAGATTGTTGTTGTTGATAACACACTTAGTCCATCATAATATTCAACGCTCGCCGCTGCCACCTTATTGATTCATTGGAATGTTTTTAAAAATTGCAACGTTATAATAGAGATTATTTCTATGTTTGTCGCTTTTGGAAACTTGGGCGAAGAACTAAGTGTCCATAAAAATAAATTTTAAACCCTAATGTGTTTTTTCTTTGTCACTTTGTGTTGAAAGAAGTGAATTAGAAGAAATATTTCTAAGATAGGCCTAGTGATTTACACCTCTCAATAATTAATGTGTGTGAGTAATGTCAGAGTTAAAGAAAACTCAAAATTGTATGCAGTACCCGAACGGATAATTTGAAAAGAACTTTTTTTGACTATAGAATTACTCTTTAACTACGTTATTTTCAGAATAGATGAATAACAAAAAAATACGCATCTGGTTTTGTTTTACTATAAAGTTCAGGGCATCCAAATGTGAATTGGAACGCCATCAGCTATGTCCTTTCTATCAATCCCTTGAGCATAACCAGGGTAACTTTATCTTATGAAATTTAAAACTTAAAAACTAAAATTTATTTCAAAAATACATAGATGTTTTACTATTGCTTCTCAACGTAATTCAGCGAATTGAGATCCTGGTGTTCACTGCATTTGTGCCGGGTACATCCATAGGGAAGTCTCGTTTATGGATAAAAGATGAAATCAAACCCCTCGATGTGATTGTAAGTACCCAGGACATAGTTTGAGTAGGGTTCTTGAAAAACACACATAGCACTAGTAGCAAAAAAGACTATGGTCGAAAAGATATATTGACAAATCAAGCCAATTATCACCGTTTCTTTTTCCACTGTATCCATCAAAGCATGATGATAAAGTTAATCGTTTTATACGCTTTTAAGAATGTTCCAATATTTTCAATGAACGGAATATGAGAGTTGGCAAATTTTCTATAGAGGGAAGTTCACTTTTGGTGAATTCCCAACAATTCATTCTATTCATCTTTGGATATGGTAAATTTAGTTTATGCGTCAGAGCCTTTTAATGTCAATTGGGCACTTACTTATCGTCCAGTGCCACACGAAGTTTATTTTCTATAAACATTGAAATTTAAGCTATCTGAATTTGCATTAAGGTAAAAGAGAACGCAAGAACGCGTTTATCCTCTTTCCTCGTACTGCTTTTGCGACTAGGATTCAATAAAAACCACATACAAATGGGAAATTCAGTATAATTGACATTTTTATCTTCAATTTAATACTTTTGTGATCGGAAAAAGGGACTTTTTTACACTTACAAAAATATACATGTCTCTGGATTGAAATTGCGTGTCAGATGTTTGCATCATCTACACCGTTAAATAATTTAAGCAAGGTCCTCCTTAAGTGTTTTGACCATAAATCCAATAATACAAACTCTTTCACTGAGAAAAAACTGACAAAGCCATCGTAAATACATTTTGTTTTTATTCCCATTTGTTTCAGTTAACTAATTTAATAAAATAGCTGAGAAGTTAATCACTACATTTTTAATTTTGTGTACTTTTTACTATATGTAATGTACTTTGAACATTCATACCTTATCTAGGTACAGTTGTGTTCATAAAAATAGCAGTGCTGGTCATATTTTATTAGATTGTCAATTATTTAAAAAATGGAAATTCTTACAAAAAAAATTACCATGTTACTTGCATCTAACGGTCTTTTGTTTTCCCCTACCCTACTTTTCCCTGTGAGCACCCATTATTTCAATATGTCTGGATATAGAGTGTTCATAAAAATAGCAGTGCTTTTGATTTTATAATTAAAAAGTGTTAAAAATTCAATTTTTTTATTTTTCGTTAAGTGAATCTTTTACTATATAAAATTTTAAGTATTTGTAACATTCTAGCATATAAAAAATTAATAAATATTAGCTCAAAAATAAACAATGGTACTGTCAAGACACTGCACCGAAAAAATTCGAAAACTTATTCGAAAAGTGCGTTTGGAGGGAAAAACCTACCAAAATATTCAAGACATACTAGGCTCCTCAGCAAAAATGGTCAGTTACGTCGTAAAATGGAAAGGATGACTACTGAAAGGACTGACAGAAAAATTTTTCAGTTAGAAAAACAGAACCCTTTCATAGGCTCTATGAAAATAAGAAATGGCCTTCAACTGTCTGTTAGCGCTGTCACAATACGAACACGCCTTTAATAGGCGAAGTTACCAGCCCGAAGTCCACTCAAGGTACCATTGTTGACGAAAAGGCATGTGACAAAGATAATGGAGTTTTTTAAAGCGTATAGAGACTGGGCAAACTAGAAATGGAGGAATGTTCTGTGGAGCGATGAAAGCAAAGTCGTAGTTTTTGGGTCCAAGGGTCGACGAGAATATGTGAGAAGACCCTAAAATGCAGCATACGATCCACGGTACACTTTAAAAACAGTGAAGCATGGTGGAGGAAGAATTATGATATGGGCTTGCTTTTCATATTACGGGATCGGGCCTATTTATCCCATGGGGGTATAAGGAATGTAACCGAGTATGTGAAATTTCTCGAGAAGGTTATGTTACCCTATGCTGAAGAGGAAATGCCGTTTATTTGGGTATACCAACAAAACTATGACCCAAAGCATACGTCAAAAAAGGCATGGTTTGCGCTCATTCCTCCGACCTTAAGAACGCAATTCATAAAGCACAACCCAACAATTCAAAAGAAATGTGGGAAGCAGTGCGTGATTCAGGTAACGCAATACTAGTCGAGAGGTGTCAGGTTTTAGTGGGCTCGATGCCACGTAGATGCGAAGCATCAGTAAAAACAATGCTTATGCAACAAAGTACTAAATGTAAGCTAAAATTTTTTTGTATACTTTCGTATAACTTATTACTTTTTTTCTTACTTCTTACGTAACAGATCTAGTATTATATCTTGCACTGCTATTTTTATGAACAGCCATATATTTAACAAGCGGTTTTTACTGTGAAAAAGCTAACGGTAAAAAATCGATAATACTTATTTTCTGTTATTATGAATAAAATATTTTAGTTTGTTATTAGAAGTTTAATGAAATATATTATAACGCTGATATTGAAGGCCTTTTTGTTTTATTTGTTATTTGGAGACCAGTGCTATTTTTATGAACACAACTGTATATCCCCAAAATTCGACTCAAATCGAACACTGGAATTTTTCTGCGAATACTTTGTAATTCGCGGTGTTCATTTTTGAATATACAAAATTTCCTTGCTTTAATAAACCTACCTCGCATAATTATATGTTATAAGAGAAAGTTAATCCATTAAAATAAATATATGTATGTATATCTGAAAAGCGCCTACTCAGCATCTCAAGCAATTATAATTTATCAAGTACTCTATATTTGCCTATTTTGATATCTCATATTGATAGAACAACTACCAATCCAATATACTACTACAATAATATGGAAAATAAAATAGTTACCATTTACAACATTCTGTGAAAAAACTATCAACTTTAATGTTAATCTTTGCGTTTGGAACCGTGCCACACTTTTGCTTTAGAGGATAAAGTAACAGAATATAACAAAGTATAAGTAGCAGAAGATTTGAAGAAGAAATCAATAACGAGGAAAATTCTTCCTTGACGCCATTGTTATTATGCGGTTGTCTCGGTGTTGCCAAAATGTCTGGGGACAATGATGAAGAAGAAACTTAAGCAAGTTAACACAAAAAATATTCACTTACATCATCATTGCCATAGAAAGGAAACATAGCCGAAAGTGGCAGGGTATATGGCGGAGGAGAAGGTAGCATTCCAAAGTGCCATCATATAACGTCTATAAACTTTCGGAAAAAGTCTTGCATCATTTTCTATAAGGTCAAACAAGGCATAAGATATTTAAGATATCATGGCTTTGGGGCTAGAGCTTCTATTCCAACATTCTATCATCATTTCTCTTGGAATCCCGCCTTTCACCATCACCGGTCATATACCAGTGGGACATATGGAAGCACAAAATGTCTCTTGTGGTGTGTTGTTCCTTGGGCATGTTCATAAATTATTCAAGAGGCATTTTTGGATAATTATTACTTTACAAATTGTAGATAACATCTTGTAGGAAGTGGATTAGGGAGGCTTGAGGAGGGTCAGATAATTATATGATTCTTCTAAGAACAGCTGTAAAATCAATGAAACATGACTAAGGTGTGAATTTATTTGTACTAAGGTGATAATATTAATAAAATCACAATCTAATAGGGTTGCATCATCGCCACCACATCGCAGTCGGTTGTCAAATTTATTTAGCGGGTGGATAAATTTTAAGGACCCATGTTGAATATGTACCACATCGAAGGGTCAAGCTTTGTTCTGCATTTCATTTGACATTTCTCAATTTCAGACAGAATCCATTTGAACCTTGGAAAGATTTTCACCTCAGTGGATTCATCAATAAGCAGAATTGCCGCATCTGAGCGCATGATAATCAAAGAGTGATTGTCGAAAAACTGATGCATCCACAGAGATTGACTGTTTGGTTCGGTTGCTCTTATGGGCTGGCGGCACCATCGGGCCGTATTTTTTCCAAAATGAGGCCGGCCAGACAGTAACTTTGGATGGTGTTCACTATCGAGAGATGATAACAAACTTTTTATTGCCCATATTGTCGATTGGATGCGGACAATATGTGATTTCAGGAGGACAGTGCCACTTGCCATACAGCTGACAAAATAAAAATTCTGTTTGATTACTCTTCTTTCTAATATATCCCACTTTTGTTACTTCCGTAATAGTTTCATCCAATTTGGTTAAGAGAAAATTGTTGAAATTTTTAATGAGATATATTACAACATGAACAAAGTCGGTTTCATCGACATTTACAAAAAACAAAAAGGAAAAATTGCCCTTTTTACAATAATGTGAAATAAATATATGAAATAATCCTAAATATACAATCCTGATAAATTACAAATATAATGTTAACAAAGTAGTAGTACCAGTGGAATGATGGTTAGTGCGTTAGACTGTCATGCCAGAGGTCTTTGGTTCGATCCCTGCCTATGCCATCTTAAAGTCTTTTCACGGGTACTGCCTCTTGCGAGGAATTGACAAATTCTCCGAGAGTAATTCTTGTCATGAAAAAGTGCTTTCTCAAATTAGCCGTTCGGAATCGGCATATAAACTGTAGGTCCCCTCCATTCCTGACAACATTACTCGCACACAGGAATGGTTGAGAGTTGTAAGTCAATAGGCCCTGGTTCTTCATGGACTGTTGCGCCACCCAATTTATTTATTTTACATATTTGGCACCTCTGTCTTAATACAAACACTCGCAAATGTACCATTCACAGTTCATATGATTTTGTTAATTTCATTACAATATGAGAGTAATTATACAGAATTTTGAGGGGTAGTGCCTCTAGTGTAGACGTGATAGATCTGCACTATTCGTTTAAAGACTATGTCAAAGAATTAAAACGATAGCGCATCATCTTGTTTAAAGAAGTGTTGTGCTAGTTGGAGGAAATTTGCGAAATTTTGTTTTTTTTGCATTCAAACGGACGCAAATCGATCGTCGATTCCAGTACGGAATTTTCTTAGCCGGATTTCGGTGCGACAAAAAGAAGGCAAACACAAATCCGACTCACTGATATTTCGAAAATTTAAAGTTTCGAATAAGGATAACTATCAAAACTGACATGGTGTTGTTTCTCATGTTTATGACATAATTCCTAAATTCAGCAACATTTTTTCTAATTTTGTTAAGCTGCAACCTAAAATTGAATTTAACTAGCAACGCTCAATGGTTAAATATTGTTGAAAGATATAACCAACATATAATATCTCCCAAAGAAAAGAAATAAAGTAATTTCTTTGGTCTCTTTCACACGAGACGGGTTTTTTTCGTACGGACGATTTGAAACAGCCGTCTCAATGACTGAACTACGCGAACGCATTCACGAAAGACGATTTGTTTCATCTGCCGTCCGTTTTTATGGTCACTTTTACTAAAGCATTTTAATATTAGGCAAGAGTACGATAATGACGGATTTGTGTAGAACAGTTTAAAACAAGCATTTTTTACTATGGGAAGGGGCCTATCTCCCCTAATTTAGGCGGGAGGAGAAATTTAAAAAAAAATATTATTTAAAATATAAAAATAGGTACAAAATAACAGTAATACTTACAATTAAGTATATGATACTTTTTTAAAGCCAATATTTTGTTCTATTAGCAAGTTTTTAAATCAAGTCAAAACAATGTGTAGTTTTTGAAAAAAATAAAGGATTTGGGATGGGTGCAAGATGGAGTGCAAGATGGAGTGGGTGCAAAGTATTTTTTGTTTCGTAGTTTTCAATGTTCTCAAGAACTAGAACACATAAAATCATCTAGTATTCATAGTTTTTGAGTAAAAACAAATAAGAACAATAAATTCTAAGAAAAAACAATAGTTGATAATCTTAAAGTTTTGAAAAATTACACTTTAAACCTTTTATTTTAACTTTTTTTTGCACAAATTTTGAGTTTAAAACAATTATTTTCAAAAACTATGCATAGTTTTGACTTGATTTAAAAACAAGCTTATAGACAAAAGTTTTAGCTTTAAAAAAATGTATAAAAATTAATTGCAAGTACTAGCAATATTATTTAATAATTGTTTTCCATTTAACGTAAATTTTTTTTTTAATTTCCCCTACCGCCTAAACAGGGGAAGATAGACCCCCCCTCCCATAGTAAAAAATGCTTGATTTAAATTGTTCTATACAAATCCGTCATTAAACTTTGTCGTCTAAGTTATCGTACTCTCCCCTAATATTATATTATATTAATAATTATATGATATTATAATTAAGTGGTTTTGTGTGGCAATATGACTGATGATATTAACACAGAATTACTTATTTCTCTTGTCGAAGCTAGACCTGGGCTATGGGATAAATCACTAGAACTTTATAAAGATAGGAACCATTTTCACCCAATAACTATATTTTTTTTTTTTTTTTTTTTTTTTTTTTTTTTTTATATCCGATGGAAATCTTCAAAAGACACTCGGTAAGAATCGTCGGTACCGAGTAGTGTGGGACTCTTACCGCACTAAAACCACCGGTGAATCAGGACCAATCTATGAAAGATCGACAAATGATTTTTATTTCTTAATTTTTAAAATCGCATTGGGGGAAGTTTAAGGTTATAACACTTTCCCGTAGCTTTTAGCCCATCAGCTCATGAGGCTTGGTTCTTCTTAATCTCCGAACATTGTCTCGTACATTTAATACGGTCTCCATTTCAGAGTTAGTATGACTTTGCAGCCGCTTATTGTGTGATACAGCGTGTTTCTTAACCACTTCTGTAACCATTTCAATTTGAAGGTCACGATGTAGATCGCTATTTCTTATATACCAAGGGGCATTTATTATTCCACGAAGGACCTTGCTTTGGAATTTTTGGATGGGTTCAGCATTTGTTTTCTTTGTACAGCCCCATAGTTGGATGCCATATGTCCAAACGTGTTTCAATACTTGCTTATATAACATTAGTTTGTTCTGGATAGATAGCTCAGAGTTCTTTCCTATTAACCAGTACATTTTTCTGTACTTCAAGTTTAGTTCTTCTCTTTTCTTTTTGATGTGTTCTTTCCATTTAAGCTTTGCATCCAAATTCATTCCAAGGTATTTGGCGGTATTGGAGTAAGGTACTTCTGTACTGTTTATAAAAATTGGAACATTGTTTATGTTTTTGTTTGTAAAGTTTATATGCGTCGATTTTGTTTCGTTTAATTTGATACGCCATTTGTGCGTCCAATCACTAACTTTATCGACTGCATTTTGCAATTTTTGTGTAGCCTTCGTAACGGATTTATCTGGCACCAATATTGCAGTATCATCAGCAAAGGTGGCCATGATAGCGTTGATGTCCACTGGAATAGATGGAGTGGGTGCAAAGTATTTTTTGTTTCGTAGTTTTCAATGTTCTCAAGAACTAGAACACATAAAATCATCTAGTATTCATAGTTTTTGAGTAAAAACAAATAAGAACAATAAATTCTAAGAAAAAACAATAGTTGATAATCTTAAAGTTTTGAAAAATTACACTTTAAACCTTTTATTTTAACTTTTTTTTGCACAAATTTTGAGTTTAAAACAATTATTTTCAAAAACTATGCATAGTTTTGACTTGATTTAAAAACAAGCTTATAGACAAAAGTTTTAGCTTTAAAAAAATGTATAAAAATTAATTGCAAGTACTAGCAATATTATTTAATAATTGTTTTCCATTTAACGTAAATTTTTTTTTTAATTTCCCCTACCGCCTAAACAGGGGAAGATAGACCCCCCCTCCCATAGTAAAAAATGCTTGATTTAAATTGTTCTATACAAATCCGTCATTAAACTTTGTCGTCTAAGTTATCGTACTCTCCCCTAATATTATATTATATTAATAATTATATGATATTATAATTAAGTGGTTTTGTGTGGCAATATGACTGATGATATTAACACAGAATTACTTATTTCTCTTGTCGAAGCTAGACCTGGGCTATGGGATAAATCACTAGAACTTTATAAAGATAGGAACCATTTTCACCCAATAACTATATTTTTTTTTTTTTTTTTTTTTTTTTTTTTTTTTTATATCCGATGGAAATCTTCAAAAGACACTCGGTAAGAATCGTCGGTACCGAGTAGTGTGGGACTCTTACCGCACTAAAACCACCGGTGAATCAGGACCAATCTATGAAAGATCGACAAATGATTTTTATTTCTTAATTTTTAAAATCGCATTGGGGGAAGTTTAAGGTTATAACACTTTCCCGTAGCTTTTAGCCCATCAGCTCATGAGGCTTGGTTCTTCTTAATCTCCGAACATTGTCTCGTACATTTAATACGGTCTCCATTTCAGAGTTAGTATGACTTTGCAGCCGCTTATTGTGTGATACAGCGTGTTTCTTAACCACTTCTGTAACCATTTCAATTTGAAGGTCACGATGTAGATCGCTATTTCTTATATACCAAGGGGCATTTATTATTCCACGAAGGACCTTGCTTTGGAATTTTTGGATGGGTTCAGCATTTGTTTTCTTTGTACAGCCCCATAGTTGGATGCCATATGTCCAAACGTGTTTCAATACTTGCTTATATAACATTAGTTTGTTCTGGATAGATAGCTCAGAGTTCTTTCCTATTAACCAGTACATTTTTCTGTACTTCAAGTTTAGTTCTTCTCTTTTCTTTTTGATGTGTTCTTTCCATTTAAGCTTTGCATCCAAATTCATTCCAAGGTATTTGGCGGTATTGGAGTAAGGTACTTCTGTACTGTTTATAAAAATTGGAACATTGTTTATGTTTTTGTTTGTAAAGTTTATATGCGTCGATTTTGTTTCGTTTAATTTGATACGCCATTTGTGCGTCCAATCACTAACTTTATCGACTGCATTTTGCAATTTTTGTGTAGCCTTCGTAACGGATTTATCTGGCACCAATATTGCAGTATCATCAGCAAAGGTGGCCATGATAGCGTTGATGTCCACTGGAATATCCCTTGTATATAACAGATACAGGGTTGGTCCTAGGACACTTCCTTGTGGTACACCGGCTTCAATTTTCTTAAGTTCCGAGTAATTTTGGTCGTACCGTACTCTAAAGAGTCGGTTCGTAATGTAGGATTTCAGTATTTCGTAGTACTGCCTGGGGAAGTCCCTATGCAGTTTGTACTCAAGTCCCAAGTGCCAAACCTTGTCAAAAGCTTGAGCAACATCTAAGAATACAGACGAGCATACTTGTTTTTCTTCAAGTGCCTTTTCCACAACATCCGTAATTCGATGCACTTGGTCTATCGTGGAATGTTTATTTCTAAATCCAAACTGATGGCTCGGAATTAGTCTTCTTTCTTCAATTATTTTGTTAAGCCTTTTAAGTAGCAGTTTTTCAAAAACTTTTGCCATGATTGGTATAAGCGATATTGGTCTGTAAGATGTAACTTCTGTTGGTGGCTTTCCTTGTTTAGGTATAACAATGACTTCCGCAATTTTCCAATGATGTGGCACATATCTTAGTTTAAGGCATGCGTTTATTATAAATTGGAGTTTCTTGAAGGCTATAAGAGGCATTTCTTTCAGAACCTGAGCAGTTATAAGATCGTACCCTGGTGATTTTTTGTTTGACAGCTTATGTTGACACATGCTTCTTACTTCTTTGAGCGTGACAAAAGGTATTTCACATTCGTCGTTTCTGTCAACAAACTGTAAGGGATCTGTAGCTGTGCTTGCTGGGAATGGCTTGAAAACATTCGCGAGATGTTCAGCAAAGAGATCAGCCTTTTGTTTCGGGTTTCCGATCCATTTACCATCTTGAGATTTTATCGGCGGGTTTTGTGTCTGAGGTCTTTTTAGGCGCTTAGTTGCTTTCCATAAGGAGTATTCTGTAGAAGCATCCGTCGTCAGACTTTTCAGGAATCTACTTAGTGAATCATTTTTAAACTCACAGATTCTTTTTTTAATTCGTTGTTAAGACGGTTAAAAACTACCTTATCATCTGGGAATCTCGTGGATTGCCATTTTCTTCTAGCTCTTCTTTTTTCCAATATCAACTCCTTTATTTCGATAGGATATTTTATTTCTTTTTCTCTCGCATTCGAAATAGTTTGAGTACTTTCTTCTGCAGCCTGCTGCACATCAGCAATAAATTGTTCTACTTCATGATCAATTTGTTCAATTGTTTGCATAGGGGATCTTAGGTTTATAAAATTTTCAAGTTTGTCTCTGAATTCGTTCCAGTTTGTTCTGTTATTCACGAGCTTGGGATTACTTTTTTCTATTATTTCTGTTTCGCTCAGTGATAAAATTACTGGAGTATGATCTGATGATAAATCGTAATTACCTTCGACACTTATATGATTTCGTTTAATACCTTTAACTACGAAAAAGTCTATAAGGTCTGGTATTTTGTTAGTATCAAATGGCCAATATGTTGGCGAACCAGAAGAATAAAATTCGCAGTTGTATTTTCGGCCTGCTTGGTATAGCCGTTTACCTTTTGTTGTTATGAGCCTAGATCCCCATTGGGTGTGTTTAGCATTGAAGTCGCCACCAACAAGGAAGTTATGTCCTAACAAATGTAGGAGTTCTGCATAGTCTTCTTCAGTTGGAGAGCGCCTCGGAGGGCAGTATATAGCTGCTATTTTGAATTCTTTCTTTTTTATACCAATACTAATTGTTGTTACTTGCATGTTTTCTTTAGTAAACTTTGGTTCTTCAAAGTGTGTTAAGCACTTTTTTATAAGTATTGCTGATCCTCCCCTAGCTTTGTCAGCTGGGTGCGGAGCGTGATAACATGTATAGTTTGGTAATTTATTATCAAGATTTTGTTCAATAGCGAGGTGGGTTTCGGACACCAAACAAATGTCTATATGCTCTATGTCTAAAAAGATGTTTAGTTCTGATACATGCTGTAAGAGACCGTTTGCATTCCATGTTGCGATTTTGAGTGTTCTGTCCATCATTGTTTTTTAAGAGCGACTTCTTCGCTTAGCTGTTTTATGTTTAAATCTTGTTGGTCAATCCTTTTCAGGATGAGTTCCAGCATTTCTTTTATAGAAGTTTCCTCATTCTTCCGCACATTTTTTACAATCTGGGAATAGGACTTATTTTCATCACTTTTGCTTAGTGCAATTGCTTTTCCCGGTTGATTTTTAGTAATGTTATCGACCGTTACTTTTTTGCTTTCAACTACTGGTTTTGTGTTGGTTGAGTTTCTAAACTTGTTCCCAGTTTTGTTTTTTCTTTTTGTGTCTTGGAACTTTTTTGCTACTCGCGATTGCAGTATTTTTGTGTATGCCCAAAGGCTTGACAGCGCTTACATTGTGGAACACTTTTCGACTTTCGCAGTGGTTCAATTTTGACAACTATGCCCATAATTGATTTAATACTGTAAATCTTATCGAGACTTTCTTTATTTTCAAACGTGAGCATAAATAAAGGTAGAGATCTCTTTTTTGTCGTTGATACCCCAGTGGAGTCTTTTACTATCTCATTTTTAATAAGATTATTGGCATCGAGAGCTTGAAAGCCTTTTTGTATAAGGTCTTCGACAATTTCTTTGGCAACACATGAAGAGTGAAGGCCTCTTGCTACTACTTTTATCGATCTTGTAGCTTTATTTTCGTACGAGTGCCACTGAATTTTCTTTTTGTTCAATTCTTCAGTGACAGATCTATACGCATCGGCGTCTTCAACAATGACTTTCCAATTGTCTTTATTGTATGATGTATATTTACATGCCTTATTCGTGCATTTTTCTACTATGCTCTTTAGCTCGCCAAACATTGCCAATCCGGAGATCATAATTGGGGGTGGGGCAGTTTGCCTGGTACCTTTAACGTGAGACTTATTTTGGGGTAAATCTCTTATTTCTTTATTGGATGCTCTCATTTTTGTAGCAGTATCTGATTTTGAACCTGTTTGCTGACATTTTATAACAGCCTCTGGGCTACTCTCTGCTTTTCGTTTCTTTGACTTACGTTTATTTCGGTTTCCTTCAGTTTCAAGGAGGAGCTCTTCCTCATCAGTATAAAACTCATTAGCAGTTTTTTGTGGGCTTTTCACTACTGGTGACTTTTGACTTGATATATTGTCTTTCACGGACTTTTTATCGAGCAAGCTGACTTTTTCTTCGAGTCTCTTCACTTGTTGCTGAAGACTTTCAACAAGGGCTTCAAGTTGTTTTCTGGCTAAGATTTCTATTTGCCATTTATCGAAATAATTTTCGGATTCAACTTGGTGGATCTCGTTGTTTTTTGTGAAACACTGCTGATCTTTTGTTTCGATCTTTTCATGGATGGTTCCTTTTTCGTTAATGACTTCTATGTCATTTGATTTTTGCGTTGGGGGTTTCGATGGAGTAACCCTTGGTGATATTTTTGGTGGAGTTCTTAGTGTTTTTGAACTCCGTCTATTTCCTAGAAGCAATAATTGGTCCTCCCCAGAATCCATAGGACCGATCTCCGAAGAGAGTGGATTTACCAGTTTATCTGGATTGCCACCTGGGGTATTATATCTATTTGTTTTACTCATTGCCATATTTGTTTTTGTTTTTTGTAACTTTTGTTTAGTTCCATAAATAGCTCAGTTACCTCTTCTATTTAGGTTTCTTGCAGAACTGGTTCTTCAGAGCGATTATCTTATCTTTTGCTCCTAATTCCTGAGAAGGTAGCTCAGGTGTCTCAGCTCTTGGATTCAATAGATCCAACGCTCGTCGTTAGTTCACCTTACGGTTATCCAGCGGGCACCACTTGGAGGTGACGATGCGATTTTGCTCGATACTTTTGAATACGACGATATAAAAAACACATGGCAATAGTGCGCTTTCGATACATGTTGAAAGTCAATTGAATTTACATTAAAAAATATCTAAAATATAACCAAACGTAGACGATTCACGGGAAAAATACGTTATGTGTGAAAAAAGTCCGTACGGAAAAAAAATCGTACGGATTTTAACTGTACGTACGGACGAAACCGTCTCGTGTGAAAAAAGGGCTTAGCGTTTGCTAAACCACTAATAATCAAATAACCTGTTTGCAGTAATTTAGCGATAAAAAGACGTCGAGGTTAAACCCAGTTCAAAATAAAGGAGGTAAGATAGGTGCTCAAAGGTTTATTGATAAATTGCTTGATTAGGAAAATTGTAATTTAATTAGCTAAGCTATAAAACCACCCAAGTGGCCGATTAAAGCTAGATTACCTATTGTTATGCTCGTAAACAGACTATCTCTATCTCTTCATATGAGGTGTGGTCAAGAATTGGTAAATATTATTATACGCAAATAAATACAGAGTATGGCCTTACTTCATAACGCACGTGTTGTTTTGTTAACTTTTAATACAGAGTTCCATGTAAATCAATATTAAAATAATCGTAGACTGCATCAAAAACACGAATTCATGTCGGTGGTAAGTTGCTATCTATCCTATGTTTGCATGTTAACATTTTTAGCAACCCATCACGCAATTTCACCCATACGCATTCCAAATCGATATGATTCCATGCTTTTAAGTCTGCTAAAAGTCTACATAAATGTTTGTATTGTTCAAGGCAGCATTTGAATTTGTATATACAATTCCATGTGCGTTGGTTTACAGTCGATTATGCAGTTAGTCTTTATTTACTGCCACACATCATCGCACGCTTTTAACCATATCGGCTTTTTAGAGTATTGAGCTTCTAACTGCAGACATTCTGATATTTCCAGTTTCTGCGAGTTTAAATAAATGCTCATTTACATATTCATATTATATCGGCTTCGTTAATGTTAAACTAAAGCGCTAGTAAACGCACTTACCCAACGTGACCATTTCTCCAGACACACAAAAATAATACCAAATTTAAATTCATATAATCATGCAACAAAAACAAAATTTTGATGCAGAAATATAAGAGATGTTGCTGAGTTTCATGAATTTGCTCAATTAGTGTGTACTATTAAGTTTTTCAAATACAACTTTATGAAACCTAAATTTGGCAAATAACTGCTATTTTCTTAGACGTTGTGGTTTCCATTTTGGTGAGTGCCTGTGGCGTGGCCTCTAATATAACAAACCAAAAGACAAACTTGGAGTGGCTCTATACGACAAAAAGAGATCGAAAATTGGTTTTCTAAGCAGTAATGTATTCGCGACAGACCCGTCGAGGTTCTTGGTAAACGATATTGACCTCCGAGAGGTAAAAGTAGGAGTTGATAGACAGAGAGGAGAAAAACCTCTGGGAGCTTGTATGCTTTTGAATGCACATCTCTACTAATTGAACATCAATACTTTTGTGTGTGTGTGTGTAGTAAATAATACTTAAACGGAACAGAGATATTAACTCAAATTTTTTTTTCAGAAAATAAAATTTTGCAGTATAAATTTTCAGAGCTTAGTCAATATCTCTGTTCCTTGAGTATTATTACAAAGGCATCCCAAACATCCAAGCTTTTATATACACGCCCACAATACAATCTCTTAAAACTATAGATTAAAATTCTACAAAAATAATAATACAATAACTTCCAATGTGAAATTAATAAAAGAAAACACTGGTTTTTGAAATTTCCTAGTCAAGTAACTGCGGGAGAAATTTTTTTGTTGTAAAAATTAGTAATTTCCATCATTACTTATTTTTAAATGTTTAAAGCTATACGATTTTTTAAATATTTCTACATTTGGTTAATGATCGCATACAAAACTACAAGTTTTCTTTATACAATGATGTGAGCAAACATTTCTTATTAAAATAATAGAAAACACAAAGAGCAAATATGTAATATATAAACAAATTGCTAACGGTTGAAATCTTGTCATTCACACAACACAATGTTGAACTTGAAATTCGGAGGAAAACTAATGGTTTCGAAACTTGAAATAATATCTAGATTTAACTGAAGTGAACCCCACCCACCGAATCTTATCACCCACATAGTTTTCTATGTTCACACCAAAGGATTTATCATGCAAATCGACCACCCTTATCAACCATCTGAAATGACATGAATATGGATACTCATAGTACCAAATGATAGCTATAGAAAAACGTCAGCTTTAAACTCTTTCTTTTCTTCCATTTTTGGAGTCTTATCTTCTTTGGTATTATGTTTTCCCATTTTTTGTTTGGTTCATCATTTGTCTTTTTTTTGAGAAAAAATATATGTATTACGATGTCATAAGATTTTTATTTATTTATGCATATCTTTGTCATATACCTTCTTATAATGCACCTTAATGCCGACGACTTCATATACCACGTCAACAATATGCCAAAACTGAGAAAGTGGTCCTGTGTTGCGATAAACATGAGCCAAAATTTACTTCTGACTTTTGAATTATTTCGGAAATTCCCCGAATTTCTATTGACTTTTATCATGTCCATATACTGTACCTGACATACCTTATATTACTATAGAACTGGTATTACTTTGTGAAATATTCCAATTTTTTTCCAGAAATGCCATCAACGTCCCTCTAACCTAACCAACCTTCCTTGAAGCCCAAGCATCATATCACCCGCACAGGGATTGTAATAAAACAAAGATTGATAGAGCTCATAATGCAGATAAAAGTCAAAAATGTGATATAAATGTTTGGCAACCTTCACTTCTTTAAAATTATAGTGTGTATCCGTGCCTGTGCCAGTGCCGGACTAAGGATGCTATTTAAGCCGTTACATGGGACGTGCAGTGCATGGGACATTAGAACTTGTCGTTTCATTGCATAAACAGTTTTTTGCTCTTCCAAATATGGACATGGATATGTTCAGTCAACAGCAGAAACGCTAGGGGTGTGGAATTTATTTTTGAAAAACGAAACTGGAGACAGCTAGCTAGACACCGAGACAAATGTTGGTTGAGGCCAAGGTCCGTCTCGGACCGTATCACCATCTTAACCAAGTAAGTATACCTCTTTATTGAAGCTTTTTTGTGTAAGTTATGGAAAAGGATTTATAGCTCGGTGATTTAACAAGTGAGCGATTATTTGGCCTATTACAAAATTATCAAGTTTAAAAAGTTAAGGGCACCAATGGTAAGTTATCATTGTCTTTTTTTTCAGAACTGTTTAAAGCAGTCTACTAATGAAGTGTCAATCAATATGCAACTTTGCATTTGAAACATTCTGATATTTGGCTTGACTGTTCGTGTTTGGAATTTAGACGAATATGATTATTTAAGAGTCTACTTAGACGACAATGGGGTCAATGCCTTAACATCACTACAGAGAATCTTACTAACCCACAATCGAAAACTTAAATGACCACACTTTGTAGAACACTTCCTTTAACTTACCACTGGATGATCATAACAATGTAGAAAAAATGTGAATCAATTTTTTCAAGCCCTGCCACTTTTCTTTCCTAACATGCCTATATGTAATTCCGACTAATGCATGTAAAGCCTATTCAAATGATAGACAATTTCTTATGCAACCGAAAACTGATCTATGAAGGAATCGCTCAGAATAAAGCTTTTACATGCTTAACAAAATTCCAATTTGTCTATGAATCGTTCGACTATTTCAAACCTTCTTAAATACATCGAGCAGTAGGCTATAAGCATCCTACCGAAGCAATGACAATATTGTATAGTACATCTGAGGTATCAATCCCAGATTCTAGGAACTGCTTTCAGGTTGTTGGACTTTACAGTTTTAGATAGAGAGTGAGAGAGAGACAGGGAGAGAAAGAGAAAAGGTGTACAGCATTTTATTTCCATTTAAACTTTGAATCACATTGAAATGGAAAATAATTGAAAACTTGTTTACTATCCGCACCCACAAATAAACACATACAAAAACAAGTTGTAGATGCTTTGTCCTCTGCTTGTTTATGAAATGAAAACTTTATGCTCCGCAGGCTTTATAGAGAGGAAAACTTTCCGACACTCATGTTACAATTAAATTATTCAACCGAGCTTATATGCACTTCTTCAATTTGGATTGGACTTCCAGGACACCACACATCGTTTACTGTCTGCGTGGTAAATTCCAAACAAAAAGCCATATAAATATAGGTCGGAAAAAGTTTCCACTCCTACCAACATATCCTTTGCACTTGATAGAACCATTTATATATGAACATCCATACCACCATCACTCGCTTTTGTTTAGTCGAGACTTCATCCGACAGAAATTTAATATAGCAATAATTGTAAAATTTCATACAAGTTTAATAAGAACAACAAAAAATATAGAAATCTGAGTGAATCTTTTACGATTAGTATAGACTAGGTGCGGCACACCATACATCATCTTACCTATCCTTCTTAAATCCTAACCACTACATACAAGTACAATATACATTGAATGATGTCCAAGACGTGCAAGAGAATTTTCTTGAAGTTTAAAGACTGGTCTTCTAGTCTGTTTTCGGATTGAAGGGGAAAAGACGAGTAAATTTTTGAAATAGCTCATCTCAAGAGAACGTTTATGATGCTAAGGTTGAGGCATGACTTTTAATTGGAACACTGCTTTGTGTATAGTTCTTGGAATTCTTGGAATGAAGTGTTTGAATAAAAGGGTTGCAAGCCCGAATTAATTACGTATGCTTGTTGCATAGATACGGACTTCGGGTGAGCTCTTAATCAATTGGAAGCATTTGAATTTGGTTTTTCAAAAATTTTCATTTATGAAAGAAAAGAACACATATAAAGCCAAAAATAAATTCCAGATCAGATTGGAATACCTAAAGCAATTGACGCGGTTTTATTATTAGAAAAATGTTGATTACTAAAAACAAAAATAGAGCTATCGTAAAAATTCAATATTCTCTGTCGTGGTCTGGAAGGTGACCTTAGGGGTCCCTACCTCACAGCCCGACTGGGATTAAATGCCAGAAATGCACAGCGTACGATGCGGGATGAATAAAACTGCAGGGCAGGCTTACTTTCCATGCAAATTCGAGTATTGAAACTTATACTCCTTCTTTTACATCAAGAAAACTGAGAAGATTTACAAAAAACCCAAGTGAAATACAACATTTCATGAAAAAAAAACCATTTCTAAAACACATTTGCTAGCGTTGTCGTCGGTCTTAAGAAATTTCAAGTGCATTCAATGAACATCCAAAAACAGTTTCGTTATCTTAACTTTAACAGATAATAGTGAGATATGAAGTAATTGACGACAAATTAAGTTTTCACCCACATCAATTTATTTATGGTTCTGGCATACTTACTGACGTTCTATAGTCCAAGGTTAAGTAAACGGGCTTATAGATGGCAAGCATTTTAATAGGTACAATCGAATACATCCGTTATTGTCAGGTGTTTTTAAAAATTTTCATTTCAAACGGTTTTATACTGAAAATAACATCGATATTGCAGAATATTTTGTAGAAACTTAAAATAAATATTTCAGAACTCCTTGAAACCTTGTCTTTAAATCCATTGCGAACATGAAGAATGTACATCGGTAAAACCTAAGACAAGATCGGGGTAAAATTACACAGTTCTTCATGAACATTTTTATAGGTGAAATAAAGTTCTTAACTTTTCAAATCAAATGAGGTGGCGCAACAGTCCGTGTGAACCAGGGCCTAGTGACTTACAACTCTCAACCATTCCTGTGTGCGAGTACTGTTGTCAGGAATGGTAGGGACCTACAATTTTGGGCCGAATCCGAACGGCTAGTTTGAGAAAACACTTTCTCATGACTTGAATTATTCTTGAAGGATTTGTCAATCCTTTTCGTCTTTATGATTAAAAAAAATTTTAAGGTCGTTTTGAACAAAAAAAATCAAATTACATGTATCCCCTTTAGTGCCATTGTGCAAAGATGTTGAATTGATGCATTATTGAATTAATTCAATTAATTAATTCCAATTTTGAGAAGAAACAAAGTATATATGACGGTCGACATTAAGTATATTTCTTACGAAGTTTTAAATTGATCTTTTTCAAAGTGTAAAGAGTTCGAATATAATTCCAATCATTATAAAGCCGACACAAGGTTAAGTTAAACCGAATTAACAAAACCGAATTCAAATGCTATGATCTGTGCATCTGACAAGGACTTTCTTATCATTTTGCTTGAAAACATGCATAAATTAAATCACATAAATATTTGGCAGCTCCAAAAGAAACAACTTAAGTTGCAGAGATTTAACATGGAACTTTAGATAGTTTTGTATACCCCACGTCATGCGATATGAATTTCTGAAGCTCAATCTGGGTCGGCTTATAAGGTTGCCTCCTGGACTATGTATATTGTGTTCAGACAGTTAAGCTGAAATCTGTTGACAAATAACTCAGAGTAGTATACAAGATAACACGAAACCACCTTCAGGTTCCCCGTCATCATCATGTTTGTTTTTTTTTGTATCCCAATTAATTAACGCACCCTTTAATATCATATAACTGTTTTGTTAGTCATTTTTTTTGTATTCAATAACTTTATCCCATGTGACAATGATAACTCTTTAAAAAAGAAAAAACTACAATTAAAATAAAAACTACAAAACGATAAAGGAACACACCTCAGGTAGGAAGAAAGAGAGCTACCCAATCATCACGGCAGACGTGACCTAGATAGTTCTAGAAACTCTTTGATTGTCTGCTAGGAAATAAAGAGAAAAAATGGTGAAACAAATTGCTTCACTTAACGTACTTCTACTTGCAAGTTCTTTCGGCGAGTGTTCCCGTTATTTCCGCTCAATAAACTCGAACTCCAGAGCTGAAGGTTCCACTACATTCTTATTGTCTCCGTCATCGTCATTGTCGTCATCGTCGCATCATCCTCTCCCACATCCTTCAATTTGCAATGTTGGCTTCAACCCGAAGCAAAGAGACAGCAAAGCATGCCCCTTAACCACAACTTCCCTCCACGTCCTCTGCAACCGGCAAGCTGGATGCAATATAAACATAATAATGTCAAACAATCTTTATATTGTCCATAAAATATTTTATTCAGTTTTCACACACACACAAAAGGCTGGCTTTTTTTACTTTAACATAGGCAAAAATGAGTCAGGCAGGAAAGGAAGGACGAAGAGCTGTTGGCTGCAAATAAAATATGGAGCATTGAATTGGATGAACGGACATGAACAATGATAGGACGATGATGCAGATCTATGACGAGACGGGACAGTCTCCTAAAGTTTCTTTCTTTGCAAATAAATATTAATATTTTTGTTACTATCTCATTTTTTTTTTATTTTCTTAGGCAGGTTTTATGTAGAGAACATAGTCTAGAACTCATTGAGGCCGTAACGCAAGTTACTGTTGACAACTTTTTAAATATTTAGATGAGAATTTCAATATACTTTGAGTTTTCAGTATAACAAAAAAAAAAACTGTTTTTAAAGAAGCTTTGTGTTTCGAAGACTTTAGAAACATCTTTCTATGGTCATCAATATTTCTTAAAACAACTTGAATCATAAGTTTGATAATTGCGTAGTCATTTTTTTTGTTCTAATTCAATGTTCCACATTTAACTTTTCGAACTTAAAAAACTCCTTACCATCAAACAATTGATCTAAATATGTGTAACTACAACAAGATCGTTGGAAGTAACTAACGAATTTAAAATATTATTAATATCTATAATAAAAAGAATTTTGTTTTATCGGTCCCGGAGAACGTCAAGTTTATTATTTTTACTACGCAATGAGAAAAAAAACGCAGTCACAAAGGATCAATAAAAATCACGTCACAAAAAGGACATTACCGCACCTCCTTCCTCTAGCTCCATCCTGATCACTTTTATTATGACTTTGAACACAAATCCCTGAGTGAAGATAAGGAAAGCCAGTACAGAATCAATAACACTTCCAGACTTTTAGTTAGGAAAGGGGTCACACAATTAATATAAAATCGAACTTTTGTATATAAGCGCCTTAAAATTGTATGTACCTAATGTCTTGCGATAGTGGGCGACAATGTGACTTATATTTATGCATATATACATATGTTACAGTTTCAAAAACTAAATGGTGAGAATTTTTGGGGACTATTCTGTTCATTGAACTTATTTGCTTTTGAAGCGTAAAGTTAGATAGTTTATTCAAAATCAATAATGATCAGAAAGAGGCTAGGATTTGGCTCTATTTTCGTTATATTTGAGCCGAAATTATTTCTTATCAGCTTTTCGTTATCTAAAAAAGTTGTCATTTGCAGGTTTTCTAAAAAACTGATTAAAAGTTATTTTTAATATTTGGCATATAATAAAATAAGCTTCAAGTGAACCTAAACTCCCAAGAGGTCCAAAGATTTTAAAACATTAGATGATAAACAGGTCTGATTTTATGAAAATTCGCTTCCATTAAGTACATTTCTTCACAACGCCAGCCCTCCCCTTTGCATCCGCCATTAAAGACTAGATAGAGGTATACAATAAGGTGTATGTTAAACCGTTGGTCCATTTGGGATAAGGAAGTAGACAAATGTCATAAAATGCAGTTAAATGAATAAAATATCTAACAGCGGCTGTAGCCCCAGGTATGCCTTTTTTACCTATCTGTCCGTCTCTTTGTTCCTGTCTATCTGTCTGTCTCTCAGTCTGTGCAAGTTAAGTTGCATATTGTTCGTTCTGGGTGTACTTTATTTGACTTGTAGATAACTTTTATTGCTATTCCTCGACTTCTTCGATTCATAACTTCTGTTTTGTTTTTCTTCTTTGTGTACATAATTTTGTATACGTACTTGACCTAAGGATATATTTTTGGTGAGTTTTAAATTTATCGTGACTCAAAGTGCAGAAGAACGAAAGGTTAGGTTAAAACTTCCCAATACTTATAATATTTACTTTATACCTTACGCTAGGATAGAGTTCTGAAAATTGTTCTTTAATGAAAGTGGAGAAATAAACTAAAAGCTTTGTATATAAGACATCTTTCTATGATTTTTAGTACTTCAATTTTAAATGCAAGAACTATTAGCAAAAACACTGATTAAATTTAAAAACAGTTTAGTAACTCAATTGAGCAAATACTGCTTAAAACATTAACAAAAAACGAGATTATTTAAAAATAAAACAACAATTTTAAAAAAAATTGTGTAACGAAATAAATCAAAGATTTGAATTTGCAGAAATTTGTATTGGGGAAGAAAAAAAGATATTTACATAGTGCCTATAAAATTTTAAGGTTTTTAAAAATATGTGCCTGGCCATTTTTTTCTACAAACTACATATATTTTCCCAAATCAAGATTAAGTGCATAAGAGACGAGCTAGATGCTATAGGAAATTCTAGAATTGCAAAAGTCAATATTAAAGATGAAAACGCACATGTTCATCCTAATTAAAGCATTTTCGTCTGCATCAGTGTTGCAACAATATTACAAATATAGGAAAAGCCTTGCGTTTTTTCTTTATTTTAAATTTTAAGTTATACTATGTTAGTTTTTTGTTTACTTTTTTTAAGCATTTCCGTTGAACCTCATACTTATAGCTTATACACCAAATAGCAATATTTGTGTTTCCTTTAGTGAGATACCCCTTCGAATTTGAATGTTCTTTTAATAAATAAAGAATTTAAAATTCCTTTAAACTTATTTTAAAAATATTAATGACATAACCATGTAATTGATTATACCCACGTTTTCTCTTTGAAAGCAATATTTGTTTGTCCGACAATAATATGTTTAGATTTGTTAGTATTTTTGATTCATTTAGTTCGACTTTCGTGAAGATTTGAGGCAACACTATAACTGTCAAAAAGAAGTTATAATATTATATAGGAAGTCAAAAAAAGGGTAACCTCCTGTGTGTTTTCTTTTTTTGCGGGTTTCGAAAGATGAATACATGTAAATACGCTTCAAAACTGAAAACGAGGCAACAACATGACATTATAGAATTAAAATAACAATAAAACACCTCTCCAACTTAAATCACACGTGATGGCAAAATTATAGTAAAACTTATGTTTTCTTAGATTGAACTTGTATAAGAAATAAAAACACACCGAACTTTCCAAATTAAATATTTTTAGTACATGAACCTTTAATAAAGTTTGGTTGTGGATAGCTGGTAAGGTAGATACCTATTGGTACCTATAGCTCCGTGATTAAGTACATAGTTATTTTAAACTCTCCCACTAAGGAGAAACTAAATTCGGAACGAATAATAAATCAGAAGTCATTTGTTTTATTTGTCAAAAAGTTCGACAACACTTCC
The DNA here is from genome assembly GCF_945859685.1 of Eupeodes corollae. Classification (NCBI taxonomy): domain Eukaryota; kingdom Metazoa; phylum Arthropoda; class Insecta; order Diptera; family Syrphidae; genus Eupeodes; species Eupeodes corollae. The sequence continues at coordinate 201,592,601 of NC_079147.1, read as the reverse complement.
AAGTATATTAAAATAAAGTGTATAATTAACGCTGAAAATCTGTTTCGTTTTTATTTTAAATCCTTGACGACTCTAAAATTATGTATGTATGTACATATATATTTTCTTTATCCTTATTATTTACAGAAAAAATTCAGGTAAATTTATTTTGTTTTGATTATATTTGTTTTGATGAAATTCAAAGTAGGTACAGATAACCTATACAAATATACAGTCCTGTTCAAGTTGATAAGGATGTTATTTTTAACAATTTCTTATATCATTTTGGATTATATTTTATGATTTTTCTTTCAAGCGGAACTTCTTTTTCAAGAACTTCTAAATCATATATGCTCTTAAAAATTTAATTTGTGAACGTTTTATTTTCCTTGGTCTAAAAGAAGGTTTCAAAATTCAATTAAATTTGATCCAAAATTAAAAATTAAAGTGTCGATATTTGTTAACCAATTTTTGTTTTGTCCTTAGTTTTTGTTTTTGGGAGTCAGATGGTCAATACTGAAATTCTATGTGAGGCAAATTCATTAATGTCATAATGCTATCAAACTTGGAATATTGTGTTTCAAAATACTGTATTAATTAAAATACCGTATGTGTGAACAAAACACTAATTCTCAAAATTTCTTGCCTCAAATAATGTACTAATGTTTTCGTAAAAACGTATTCTTGCATCGTGAGAGTTCGAACTCGATTTGAAACCTACCTTCATTTATGACTCAATTCTACTGAAAAAAGAAAATCGTATGAATAATGTACAAAAGTGTGCCGGCTGTGTACCAAATTTTAAAGTATAGAATTTTGACTTAGGGAGTTGTGACCACACGCATACAAAACTTTCAACACAATATTTTCAAACCAACAATTTGTTTGCTCAAGCATTTCAAGCGTTGAATTATTCAATTTTTGGGGTTCTCTCTTTTAATTCTGACCATTATTTCCCTCGAAATAGGTATATGTAGTTTTTTTATTTTCGAAAAATTGTTGAATTTTGGTATCCAGAGTGGACTCCAGGAAATTAAGCCAGAAGAAATTACGCCAGAATTATTTTTTGGAAAAAATGCCAGAAAATTCTTCATACAAAATTCTGGCTTTTTTCCTAGGAAAAAATCCCAAATTTGTCTGGCAAAATTTCGGAATTTCCGGCATTTTTTCCTAAAAATTTTCTGGCCATTTACAGAAATTGAAAAAAGGCAAAAAAAATATTTGGAAAAAAAGCCAGAAATAAAATTTCTGGGGTTTTTTTCTTTTCATGTTTAGGGAAAAACGCCAGAAAACTGTATTTTGTATAAATTGTTGTAATAAATAAACAGTTTTACTACACATTCTTTGTCTCTATCATCTATTATAAGAATTATTGTTTGGTTGCTTTCGCGAATTCATCATTGACACGTTGTGTTGCTGCCGTGCAGACATATGAAATATACTAGGAGTACAACTTAAAGTTGCAAGCTCAAGCAGTTGCAGAATCAAACGAAAATTACAAATGTCCATGCTGCCGGGAAATCGTAGCAGACACTTTGCAAGCTTACATTTAGTAAAAATATTTTGTTCTTTTCTATTTTTTAAAATAAATTGTTACAAATAAAAAAAATTATTGAAAACTTTATGCCGCGACCGCCCCCCCCCCCCCTCGGTTGCATGTCAGGGGCTGTTTTTTCCTGTTGTGATAAAATGTCTGTAGTACCCGTGGCATGATGGTTAGTGCGTTGGACTGTCATGCAAGGGGTCTTGGGTTCAATCCCTGCCTGTGCCAGCTTAATTTAAAAAAAAAAAAAAATAATTTCGCGGGTACTGCCTCTTGCGAGGAATTGACAAATCCTTCAAGAGTAATTCTTGTCATGAAAAAGTGCTTTCTCAAACTAGCCGTTCGGATTCGGCCTTAAATTGTAGGTCCCTTCCATTCCTGACAACATTACTCGCACACAGGAATGGTTGAGAGTTGTAAGTCACTAGGCCCTGGTTCACAACGGACTGTTGCGCCACCCCATTTGATTTTTTTTTTTGATTTGATAAAATGTCTACAATATTGACCAAGTAGCGAATTTTAAAATGCAAAACATTTTCTGGTTTTTTTTCCAAACTGATATTAGGAAATTAGGCCAGAATATATCAATTGGTTGTTTGACCTAATTTCCATTTTGGTTTCTGTTTTTTTTCCATTTCTGTCTGGCACAATTTCCAATGTTTCTGGCTTATTTTCAACAAAAAAATCAGCTTCTTTTTCCAATTTGAAGCAGCAAACCTTTTCTTGCGTCTTTTCCAAAAAAAATTCTAGCGTAATTTTCGGAGCCCCAGAGTGTTACAAGCTCGAGCCATCACACTTATACAAAAAAGCACTTTTAATCGGAACTCAATCAATGAGGAGGTGTATAGTAAATCACTTTTCGATAATGTTCGAAATACCGTTGATGAAATGGTTCAAATTCATTAGCTCTAATTAAAGATGTATACTGTATAGTATATGCAACTGCGATGAGGAACGAGTTGGTACGAGGAGGTGAATAAAGTTTAAAGAAGGCTAAAAGGACGAGATATACCAAAACTACTCAACTATATACATATGTTCGTAAGTATACGAAATGATGACTCTTAATGAAAATCGTTCATTAAACTTCTCGTTCTAATGGAACTTTCTAGCTTTCATTTACTTCATATAATTTTTTCTTTTGAGTTCTTGGGACTTTTAGGGTTGTTGGAAACATTATAAGATGGATGAATAAGGAAAAGAGTAGAAACTCTAAAATAAGGCAGAAAGTGATGCCTTGAAGGAAGTTAGCAACGCGCATTGTATATGAAACGGAGTGCATTACGCTCTCTGGCTGTTTTTTTTAAATGCTTTGTGAGGTGAGTATGCTTGTTTTAGTTTATATTGAATAACTTCTTATTAAATTTTTATAGTTAATTAAATTATGTCAGATTCAATTACAAAAAATTAAAAAGACACGTCACATTAAATTTGAGAAACTTTTTTTTTTTGATGAAAATTAGCTTAGTACGTAAACTTTGATTGTAATTCCATTTATATATGGTTGTAATTTGTCATAGTGCGGTTAAAGTTAACGTCAAGATTTTTGGTAGTTTCTATATTTTCAATATAAAATCGAGGGAAAGTAAGAGAAAATAGAAATCTTTCTATAAATCACTAGGCATTTCGATTTTTTAGGGTTCAAGAAAAGACCGTCAAGGTCGTCATTGATATTAGACGCATCATGCTTAATGAGTTCTAGAGGACTGAAGTGAAGTTGAAAGTCTTTGGCTAACCTATGACAGGAACAAGTTTTGATTACACTTCGAAGTTAACTGGCATAAATACAGAATAGTAGAGGACCAAATATCGACTCTTGAGGAACACTGGAAGAAGAAGGTATATATTAATAGATAAAAGATATTAGAATATCTACTTTGCTATAATTTTAGTGTAACATATCGAAGTTTGTTTTGTAATTTTTTTTTCATTCTAAGTTTTTTTTCATTATCAAATTCGCCAAACCAACAAAAAACTAGAAAAACAGTCTCTAATTTTAACTACTTGTTTTATTTTACTCCAATAAGAAGATATAAGCTAAGCGAAACTTGCAGGAAATTTGAACTGTTGCATAAGTTTTTACACGAAATGACATGGTTGACAGAGTCAAAACTCTTAGAAAAATCAAGGAAGACTAAGAAAATTACATTGTCCTTATCCAACGCTTCTCTTTATTCTTCAGTGCTATTTGACAGCTGTGCTTTTCAGCACTATTTTAGGGTTAGCAAAGCGTTTGCTGTGAGATTAGCGTTGATTTATACCTGCAAAATTCTTCATGGACTTAAGTAGGATAGAATTGAGATAAGTCTATATTCAGTTCCCTTAACTTATTTAGGAAGTGGTACAATTTTAGCTGACCTTTAATATTTTTGAAATCTTGGTATGATATTACTTTGTCATTATATTAAAATTTGAATTTGATTGTTAAACAAATAAAGATATGTTTCGAAAAACTAGCTCCGGAAAGTGGATCATACAACGTCTATATCACTGAGCAAATGTATGCAGTTAGACAAAATATTGGTATTTAATAAGTCCTTGTGCAGAACATACACATACATATACATACATACAGTCCGTGGCCATATTATTAGACGCACTGCAGAATTTTTATAATTATTAGATTATACGCAATATTTTTAGCGTGTGGACAGCCACAAATTTTTATGCCAGATGGAGCTCCATGCCACACAGCTCGGTCCATAAAAACTTATTTGAGGGAAGAAAATATCCCTCTGTCAGACTGGCCGGGCAACAGCCCTGATAGGAACCCAATTAAAGACGTGTGGGAGCTGATGAAGAGGGAAGTAGCTAAAGATGCCGTCACTTATTAAAAGAGTAATTCACGTGTGGAATCACAACCCACAAATGCAGGAAACAGTCATTTCATGCATTGACAGTATGCCACGCAGAATTGAGCCTCAAATCAAATCAAAAGGAGGTTCAACAAAATTTTGACAAAAATTAAAAAAATAAAAAAGAACTGAAAATATTACTTTGAAAAAAAATTCCTTTATATATTCTGCATACAAAATAATTTAAATGCAATACAATATTCGAAAACCTTATTAAAATAGCTGAAAATTGAGATTTTGCATAAAATCTAATGTGCGTCTAATAATATGGCCAGCGACTGTAAATTCAAGAACAAAAAATATAAAGTTTAAGATAAAACATTTGATTGCAAAATATGGTCTATTTTTGAACATAAATAAATTGTACTGATAATTGAATTCCTTACTTTCTTAAGGTTTAACGCATAAATTACTTACAAAATATTATAAGTACAACCATCATGTTGAATTTAAGAATTTATATATCTTCGGGTATTATACGCTTACATATGATGTTCTATACTTTTTTCTCTGTATTGAATTATTAACGTTTATTTTATGTAATAACATGGATTGAATCAATACCATTGCGAAAGTTTTCAACCCTTGTTCTCATTGCATATACAAATTTCAAATTTTAGCTCTAAATTGTGTATCGCATTCGATAAATAATGCTTGCTATACGAATAGAATAGAATAACCGATAAGCTCCCCTTTTCTTCTCTCCTTCAATTCTAATCCAATTTTCAGTTACAAGTTTTTGAATTTTAACTACACACCCTTAATAAGAATCCTGCTCGCAGACATTGTATTTCCTGTTATTCTATCAAAAATACATTTATTCTGAGTACACTATACTTATGATTTGTTCAATAAAATGTGTTTCTTTGGTATGGAATAAGTTCGATTTTATATATTTTAACATCCATTTATTTATGTACGAATAATCATACATTTAATAATCAATGTATGCAATATGTTCCAAGTAGTCAAAATAAAATGTACACCTAGGTTTGTTGGTACCTCATTCCTTGATATATCTTTTCAAGTTCTTGGGCCTGGAGAATGTGAATATAAATGGGCTTTACTATTTATAGAGTTTTTCATCTAGAACGTAGATAAACACACATGATGGCATCTTGATACAAATACGATACCGTCGTGCTTAAATCGGAATCCAGATCGGTAAAATATCCTTTTTCAATTCTTGAACCCCCAAACCAATTGTACATTCTTTGGCGCAGTTCTCCGTTTTGAATCGCTCTTTCGGTTTGAATTAATGATGTATTAAATGCCCGGATGAAAGTAAGGTAAATCTTCACCTACTTTCTAGAAAGGTCTTATACCATGTATAGAAAAGAAAGAAGGGTAAGTAAAATGCTTACTCATTGCTCTCAATTAAAAAAAAAAGAAAAAATAGGGAAAATATTTTGTTGTTAAGTATACAAATTGTGAAAAGCTTCATTGAATAGGGAAGATTCATTTCATATACTTTCAAACACTAGGTAGAATATACAGCTTCTACTAGACATGCTCGGAGTATCTGCTTTAAAACAACCGAAAATAAGCCAACAATGGCTGAACAATGAATATAAATAAGAATGTCATAACAATTGATGGAAAAGCAAAATATATTTAAAAATAGAAATAATAACCTAGAGTTAGGGATGAAAATGAATCTGAAAATAAAATAAAAAAACATTCTTTTCGGTAAATCACAAGACTTAATAAAAAATGCTAGTTTGTACCTACATAATGGGCTATAGATGTTCCTATCTAGAGGGTGTTTTAAGACAAATATTTACTATTCAAAATAATGTAAAAACATAGATCAATATCCTTACTTCTACCTTGCATTTTTCATTAATTTGCAACGTGTGATTAAGTTCAAGTTCAAGTTCAAGTTCAAGTTTAAGTTTAAGTTTAAGTTTAAGTTTAAGTTTAAGTTTAAGTTTAAGTTTAAGTTTAAGTTTAAGTTTAAGTTTAAGTTTAAGTTTAAGTTTAAGTTTAAGTTTAAGTTTAAGTTTAAGTTTAAGTTTAAGTTTAAGTTTAAGTTTAAGTTTAAGTTTAAGTTTAAGTTTAAGTTTAAGTTTAAGTTTAAGTTTAAGTTTAAGTTTAAGTTTAAGTTTAAGTTTAAGTTTAAGTTTAAGTTTAAGTTTAAGTTTAAGTTTAAGTTTAAGTTTAAGTTTAAGTTTAAGTTTAAGTTTAAGTTTAAGTTTAAGTTTAAGTTTAAGTTTAAGTTTAAGTTTAAGTTTAAGTTTAAGTGTAAGTTTAAGTTTAAGTTTAAGTTTAAGTTTAAGTTTAAGTTTAAGTTTAAGTTTAAGTTTAAGTTTAAGTTTAAGTTTAAGTTTAAGTTTAAGTTTAAGTTTAAGTTTAAGTTTAAGTTTAAGTTTAAGTTTAAGTTTAAGTTTAAGTTTAAGTTTAAGTTTAAGTTTAAGTTTAAGTTTAAGTTTAAGTTTAAGTTTAAGTTTTAAACATTTAAAGACATTTTTGGCAGTATCCTGTAAAATTGGAGAAAAATTAAAAATGAAAAAGAATTTTGAAAGGGAAAAAGGGAAAAGGGAATAGGTAAAAAAAGATTTTGGAACAATGCGGACAATTTTAAAGAAGGGACTAGCTTCAAACACTTGTTTTATTGTTTTAGAATGACATCCGGAACACCATGTCTTGATATATTTAACATCATTTGAATTGTATTTCTCTAGTGACTGAAAATTATTTTCTTTTCGTAATTTACTTTTCACGGATTACGGATAGATAAACATACAGATAAAACATTGCATTATTAGTGAATAGTATTCATTAAATATAAATGGCTCAGACATAATTTTGATAGCACGAAAAAGTAGTGAAATTAACCATAATTTTGGGAATTGTCTCAAACTCTAAGAAAAATTATGTACTTACAGTTTAGTAGTTGGTGTTGCTTTATTATGATTCCTCCTCGAAGAACTGAAAGAAAAAGAATATTTTCTACATTTCAGATTTTACTAAAAATATTAGAAATTTTTAAAATTAAAGAAACCTAAGCACATTCATTACAGAAGTTGTTAAAGTCTTTCAAACTAACTTTACCTTTAATGTAAAGTTTAATGATTTAAAGAATGAGATAAGTAAAAACTGATGAACCTACAGTGAGTCTTTACCAATATCAAGGCAAATAAACACGTTTATTAAAACGAACAAAATATGTCATTATTTTATCTAAATTAACAAACTTAAAATTAAACAATTGTGTGTGGATTCCCTAAGGGTTCAAAATTAAAATGCTTTAGATACAAATGAGACAAAAAAGCATATGCTATTGCTTTACAGATCCTAAATAGAAATAATAGAAACTTTACAAAAATGTATGTAATTCTGTCTTATGGAAAATATTATACAGACATAGTTATAATTCTTTAAAAGGGTTACTGTGTCGTATGTGGAACATTAAAAAAAAAAATTCAAATGATATAATTCTTTGAAACATAAAAAGCCTTGAGTCTAAGACTCAAGGTGAATTTGTTGATAAGACAACTTAAATACTTGCACCTCAATATTCCCAGCACGTATGCACGTGGTTTTGTATACCACAAAAATACTAGGTATACCTATACATAAACTTCTCTCAATTGAATAAAACGTAAAAAGGGTTTAAGAGGCGGCTGCTAAGTTAAAACTCTAAAGCCTACAAAATCATTGATCTCCCTAACCAATTTCCTGCCAGTCACGTAGAAATATAAATATCACCTTTTTCCACCATCCGAACACGGTGGCGGCGACCGACGGACCCACATAACAATATTCTGTTTTTCCAATAACTAACCCGATAAAATCTACAGGCCATAATTGAACTACCTAACCTAAAACTCAAAGCTTTGATGCAATTGATATCACCATAAAATTTCCTAGTAGTCTAAGTTCATCGATTAAATAACAACCATATAATGAACTGTACAAAATAGTTTCAGAGTATATATGGACATATTTAGATAAGGTATCGATGAAACATAAAGCGTTTCGTTTGCGGGCTTAACGCGTTTGGCAAAGTCAAACACCATCAAACGTGTGATTTCAATATTGGTCCAACAATGTTGTCCTATGTCAAAATACAATATTTAGGTTCTTCAATTTTGTGGGAGGTTTTTGGGTGGTAACTTAATTTTGATGCAGATGGTTAAAATGAAAGATAGGATGATGTGCACGCATGTTGGGTTCTCATGGACAAATTTAGCTGTCAATGCGTTAATTTTTAAAATATTTGGTGAATAAAGTGTTTATGATAAGCAGTCACACACGTATAAAGTACAATTTTAATTTTACAACCATACCTTCCGCTATTCCCTAAATCAACAAAGATCTTATCTCGCTTCAATAAAAGGTGATAACCGATTCCTAGGTCAAGCATATTTCCATGAAATATTAATTTCTACTCCGACACAACATTAGCCTGGCAATACACATTCAATTTCAAACATCCTCTTTCTCATGTAGAGGGCGTTGGAAAATTTTCCTTTGGATAAGTTATTAAACATAATGTTTCCAAGGAAGCGTGGCAACCTAATATTGTAATGTTGCTAATTGAGATTTTCAGATTAGACCACCAGCTCTCTGCATCTCCATCTTATGTTTCTTCGAGGACGACTTATAGCGCAGATATACAAATATTTTGTGAAAATGAGTACATAAATTCGCAAGAATGGCTACATAATGCAAGGAAAGTGGAACAACAGAAACATCAGCAGGTAGAGCGCACTTACTTGAAATAAGGTCTATACACACACATGGACCAGGCCCAGAACCTACATACATATATAGCTGAAAAGCAGGCAACCAGCCAGACAAAAGCACTTAACACGAGTTTGAACACATGTGTGGCGGAAGTAGTTTCCATAATATATATTTCTGTTCTGGTTGTTTTACGTACAAACATACATATAAATGCGATGAGATGAAAACGCTGCTTGGGGACTTGAGAACATGGAGTTTAAACAGGCTCTGGGGCACATAAATTATTCACGTGTATGTGGGTATCATTTTCTTTGCAGTTCCGGCCCAGCAGAACCACGGAACTGATGCTAGCTCCCTCTATGTTCCCTAAAATGCCAAAGTAGAATATGCCTTTCTTAACCTATAACAAAAGTGCACAATTTAATGGTGATGTTAGTATGTGAGTTTTTTTCAAATAAAATAGACGAATTTTTAGAATTCATTTACTATTAAGTTTTATGTTAATTTTCTGTATAAAATTCCCATTTCTCGATAAATACTCTGACAAAGCCAAACTTTTGTAGGAGTTTCATTTTTACGCCCTGAAAACTTCCTAAAAAGTGGTCTTAATTATTTACAGATATGAACAAACTATCAAAAACATAAAACATCGTAATAACAAATTTTATTGTTCGGTTGTGCTTGAAAAAGTGTTGTGTGTTGCAAAAAGCAAGTGGTAAGATAAACGTAACTTCGTTTTGTTTTATTTTAAATTCCCTAAAAAGTTTATAAAATATTTCTCCGCCATTAAATAAAATTGTCATTTTTGTTCTCTCAATCAGGCTCTACTGCACTGATTTTTCTAAATCTTTTGGTCGTGAAGTATCTTAATCGTTATAGGTTTTCAATTCTCAGACTGCGTCAACTTTTGAATGAGTTTGCATAATATATTATTATTGTATATAAAGTTTTGGTTCTTTAATACAGAAGCACACAAAACCTGAGAATATCTCAATAAAGAAAGACAAAGGCAGTGTTCTTTATAAAACTATTTTTTGTTCTTAGCCCAAAAACGATATAGCGCACATTGATGTCAAAGCTCTTAAAACAATTTTATTAAAATTTTTCTGATGTACGATTTGGGCAAGATAACCGAATCCTTGGACGTTAACATTTTGTTGGGTTTTATGAAATTTCAAATAAAAAGCAGCGTTTTGTCTTATTGCCGAATAAAAAACGGCAAGATATTAAAAGTTTCATACCACCCAAAATAGTTTTATTGTCAAAAAAACCTTTTCTGTAAAAAATTCAACAAATCCCCAAAATTAATTCATATTGCCCAAATCAATTTTAAAGTATCATTACGCCCAAGTTACTAATTTACATATCCCCATAAAAATGTCATGTGTGTTCAAATTTGGGCATTCGGACAAAATTTGTATTTGTTTTGGGCACTACAACATTTTGAGCTTTAAATTTTATCGGCCAAAATTATACTTTAAACGAAAAAAATATCAGATCACCAAAGAACTCAAAACGTCAAGAAAGCTTATTCAACAACGAAATTAAGCCAATTTTTATAGTGAATAAAAAGATGGTGTGCTTGGTCACAGTGCTGCTGTAACTGTTACTCCCACTATATTATTGAGGGTTCTAGGTTTTGTGTATACAAAGTTTCCTTAAATGCAAATTACTTTAATGGAAAGAAACTTTGCATGCACCCAACTTGCAGGGTGTCAGCAAGCTCCCAAACACACCTTTGTACATACAAATGAAGAATTTGAATCATTGAAAAATTACCTTTTGGAGAAATAACAGCACCAAATTTGGGCGTTAAGACATTGAAAGTTGGGTTGGCTGATATGACATTTAATTAGGGCTTTGTGACGTTTTCTAAGTGACATTTTTTACTTATTTTTTTTTTTTTTAATTTTTCGGCTTTGGGACGAATTTTGGGCTTTATGACATTTAAGGACTTGGCAGTTCTAGTTTCGGGCAAAAACCCTTAACCCATTTGTTATTTTTATACGTTCGTTACATTTGTTATTCCATCTTTTTTTTTATAATAAACACACACTCAAGGGGATATTACCTTTATTATGCAGAGGCACAGTGTGAGCACTAGGAAGAGGAGAGAGGGTTTAAAAGGAAATGTCGGTGCACATTGGTTTTGAATTCCTGAATATTGCAATGGCTAGGAAAGACAGAGTGTGGTAAGGCATTCCACATTCGCGTAGTACGGCTAAAGAACGAATCTCTGTATTTGACAGTACGCCCGAAGTTATGCTCGAGGGTATACTGATGAGCATTCCTAGAAGCGCGAGTATTACGGTTGAATTGTTTAAGGGGAGGAATGCAACTGGCTATTTCACTAGAGCATAAGCCGTTAAGGTAAGGTAAGAAAGGGTCAGACAAGAGACCTTGCGGCGATGTTCAAGCGAAGTAAATGAACTTATGATGATATTATCATCTATCAATTTAAATGCTCTACGTTCAATACTATCCAAGAGGCTTAAGTAAGTTGCAGGAGCACCAGTCCAGAGATGGGAGTTATACTCAAGCTTTGGACGTATGTTAGGCTTGTAGATAATAGCCAGATCAAAAGGGGTGAAATATTTCTTGCATCGCCTAAAGAAACCCAAACACCTTGCGGCATTTTTGGCGACTTCGCCATATAACTTAAGTTATAAAATTTAATAATTTCATCAAATATTTGTAAAATCTTTTTGAAAGCTCTTTGCTTATTTTAGGCATCAACTTAACATAATCATCATAGGAGCATGAAGAATGTATATACATATGCATGTTTTGCATACAAGTCAATGACATGGCCTTAGTTGTTAAAAAAATTTTTAAATCTCTGCTTTTTGAATAATGGTGTTACACCATCGTGTGCAGTTTTCTTATGCTTACTTTTCCTTTTTTCCTTCAAGTTTGAAGATTTATCACAACATTTTCTTTATACACTCGATATTCATGAGAACCATCATGAGTAAATAAATGTTTGTTTTTCATTTTGAGTTTACTTTGCCAGAAAAAAAAAATTAAGACCTAACATAACTAACGAGCAGGTGTTTTGTGGTGCCTACAGATAAAAGTTAAAAATATATCCCCTAAGTAAGACGCGTAGCTAAGGTCAAAGGTATAACGAATTAAGTGAATAATAAAGCCAGAAAGACGTTTCGGTTTAAACTTTTTTGTTTGTTTTATTTTGTTTAAGAAAGCAACACGCACCGCATGTGAAATTACTTGCGTGTCATAAAATACGTTATTATGAAATGATTATGATATCCTTTTACGACTCATGATGAGGTTGAAACAAAACAGACTTTTCTCGTGCAATAGCAGGTTCAACGACAAGAACAACAAGAGAAAGACTAACAGACTGCGAAAGTGCGAATTATTTATACAGGCATGCTGCCACCAGCAGACTCTTTGCCATAGTATGCCACATTGCGTCTTGTTTTGTCACTTTGTTCCTGTAAATTTAACATTTTTATTGATATTAGGTGGAAAATTGAACTCAATTTAGGATTTGAAAACGATCTGCCATTTTCCATATCCTATCCATGCTAAAAAGCCTTTTGCGTGCGTTGGTGATGTAGTCCTTATATTATATCGCTTTATACGAGTATAGGTATATTATTTGAATATGTGTCGCGAAGGCAATAGAGGTGTGAATTTTGCATAAGGTACCTACCATCCTGTGTTCTGTGCCCTATAAGCATGATAATTGTCAGGGGTTTTTATTATACTTTTATCGTCCTTGTTGTCCTAGGAGTTTTGTTGGTATATATGTAAGTACCTCTATATGTACTTATACAAAGATTGATATTATGGTGTGTGTTATTTTGCAAATTGAAAAGAGAATTTGTGTTTTTTTTGTTAGTAATTTAAATACCGCTTTTTAACAACAACAAATAAACTCAATCTTAGAGTTTTAAGACGCTTAAAAAAAACATAGGATTATTTATAAGTACAAAAAAATACTAATAAATTATAGGGAATTACGCTGGGTTTGTAATTTTTGATTTTTGTATGTACATATACATATAAATATGTACATTGTTCATACCTACTAGGTATGTAGTACTTACCTTTTGGGTAGATTATAAGCTACCTGTACCATACAAATAAATATGTGATATGTAATCATTATGATGAATGGGAGTTTTATTTAATAAAAAGGGTTATTTTAAAAGGTTTGAGTGGACAAAGATACGTGATGAAATAAAGGTACTATACTATACTAGGACCATCGTATATCTAGATTTAGAATTTTGTTTTTGTTTTGTGGTTTTAAATTAATATAAGAGATTTACATGCATACGTTTAAAAGCTGAGTAAACAAGATTTTTGATTTTCTTTTTTCTGTTGAATTGAAATATACCAGGATATGCCTACATACATACACATAAGTATATCTAGGTTATTTTTATGGCGGGATCTTAATAAGACTGAAATATAATTTTTTGACGTAACTTACATTTTAAGAAACAATTGTTTGCAAATATTTGTGTAGCTGTGTTAAAAAAGCGTTCTTTGTACTAAAATAGACCACTCTTCTTCTCATTGGCTATAGAAAGATAATCTTCATACACAAGTCATGAGTTTAAGTTATACCAATATAAGTAATTTTTCGGTAATAATTGTCTTAAAGAATTGTATTATGGAGCAGACACTAAAATCTAACCACTTAAATTGAATGTTAATATTATTTTTTTATGTTATTTTATTGTTATAAAAGCTATACTTTGTATAGCTGTGCGTCGGGGTGACTTCCTGGCCACGTAAAAGCTTTCAAAGTTGCGAAGCACAAACAAGCCTCGGATACGGACGGATTTACTGTTGACAACCAACGCAAACGAATAAAGGACAACGAACTTCGGATATGCACGTGGAAAGTTAGGTCCCTTAACAGACCACGTGCGGCCGAAGAATTAGCGGAGGCCCTAGAACGATATAAAGCAGATATCACCGCCATCCAGGAAATACGATGGGATGGGCCGGTCAAAAAGAGGATGAAAAACTGCGATATTTACTATGGTGACTGCTACCACGAAAACCAACAGCGCTTATTTGGATGCGGATTCGTCATTGGAGCCAGACTAAGGCAAGAAGTCTTGAGCTATAGGTGCATCAATGAGCGCCTCATGACCATACGCATCAAGGCTAAATTCGGCAACATTAGCCTGATATGCGCGCACGCCCCCACAGAAGAGAAAGACGACAACACCAAAGATATGTTCTTCGAGCTCTTAGACAAAACATATGAGCAGTGCCCTAACTACGATATTAAAATAGTCCTGGGCGATTTTAATGCCAAGCTAGGAAGGGAAGACATCTTTGGTGGAATAATCGGGAAAAACAGCCTGCACGACAACACTTCCTACAATGGATTCAGGCTCATAGATTTTGCTGTGGGGCGAAACGTCATAGTAGCCAGTACGCGTTTTCCACACCTCAACATCCACAAAGGAACTTGGACTTCTCCAGATCAATCTACCGTCAACCAGATTGACCATATTGCGATCGACGCCAGACACGCTTCCAGCATTATGGATGTACGAACTTTCCGAGGAGCTAACATCGACTCGGACCACTACCTCGTTGTAGCCAGGGTAGCACTTCGGATTTCCAGACCCAAGGCAAAACAGGGAGGTGCTGGGAGAAGATACAACGTCGAACGGCTACAATCGCCAGAGATCGCCTTTTCCGACCGAGTGACAAGTAACCTCTCTCGAAGTTCTCTGCCGCCAACACAATGTATCGAAAACCAGTGGCAACATTGCCAAGATTCAATCAGAGAAGCCGCCTCTGATGTGCTGGGTTTCAAACAGCCACCAACAAGGAACCCCTGGTTTGATGAGGAATGTCGGCAGGCAAATGCAGCCAAACAACAGGCACGCAAAGCGAAGCTGCATAAAAGGACGAGAGCTGCTCGTGAGCTCTATGAGCAGAAGAGGCGAGAGGAACGCCGACTTTTCAGAAGGAAAAAGAGAGGGCATGAGAAGCGTGCGGTCGAAGATGTTGAGAGGTATAAAAGCAGGAATGAGGTTCGAAAGTTTTATGAACAGGTGAAACGAAATTCACAGGTACATAAACCTAGAACCGAAGGCTGCAAAGACGAAAGTGGAAACATCATAGTGGACCCGCAGTCAATACTGAGGATATGGAAGGACCACTTCTGCAGACTGTATAACGGCGACGAAGAACTGAATCCCGCTGTCAGGCAGGATGACCCATTCGATATAGACGACGAAAGCCAACAATCCCGTCCTCCCGACTTAGACGAAGTAAAGATTGCCATATCTAAGTTGAAGTCTAATAAAGCCGCTGGAGCAGATGGCTTGAATGCCGAGCTCTTTAAAGCAGCTGGAGATAAGTTGGTTAGGAGCATGCACCAACTTATCTGTAAGATATGGTCGGAAGAAAACATGCCCGATGAATGGAACCTCAGTATTGTTTGCCCGATCCTGAAAAAAGGAGACCCTCTAAACTGCACCAACTATAGGTCTACTTAACATCGCCTATAAAATCTTCTCTGCCATAATATGTGAACGTCTAAAGCCCATCGTCAACAACCTGATAGGTCCTTATCAGTGTGGTTTTAGACCAGGAAAGTCCACAGTTGATCAAATATTCACATTACGGCAGATCCTGGAAAAAACTCAAGAGCACCAAATCGACACCCACCATCTTTTCATCGATTTCAAGGCCGCATATGACAGCATCTACAGGGACGAGCTGTATAGAGCCATGTCTAGTTTTGGCATCCCTGCCAAACTCGTCCGTTTGTGCAGGATGACCATGGAGAATTCACGCTGCTCCATAAAGGTTGGAAACAACTTAACAGAACCTTTTGATGTCAAAAAAGGTTTTAGACAAGGTGATGCGCTGTCATGCGATTTTTTTAACATCGTGCTTGAAAGAATAGTGCAGAGCTCACACGTCAACACTAGAGGCACTATCTTTCAAAAGTTTGTCCAATTACTGGCATATGCTGATGACATTGACATAATCGGAAGAACTCAGCGTGATGTCAATGGGGCTTTTGTGAGTATTGAGGCAGAGGCGGCAAAAATGGGTTTAACGGTTAATGAGGGCAAAACAAAGTACATGCTGTCGTCTAGAAAGGACATACAACACCGACGTTTTGGTCAAAACGTCACAATCGACAGACGTACCTTTGAGGTAGTCAAGGACTTCGTCTACCTAGGCTCCCCTGTAAACGCAGAAAACAACACCAGCGCTGAGATCAAACGCAGAATAACTCTTGCTAACCGCTGTTTCTTTGGACTAAGAAAGCAATTGAGTAGTAATGTCCTCTCCCCGTCCTGCTATACGGTGCAGAAGCATGGACCATGACAAAAGCGGATGAAAGCACCTTGGGTCGCTTCGAGAGAAAAGTTCTTCGTGTGATCTACGGTCCCGTATGCATCGAAGTGGAGTGGAGGAGAAGATGGAACGACGAACTGTACGGGCTGTACAGCGACGTAGACTTAGCAAGAAGAGTAAAAGTCCAACGACTAAGATGGCTGGGTCACGTAGAGCGCATGGAAACCAATACTCTGGCCCGGAAATTCTTCGAATCCGCACCCACAGGACAGCGCAATAGAGGAAGACCGCGGATCAGGTGGCGCGCACAAGTGGAAGGTGACCTCACCCAACTTGGAGCGCGAAACTTCAGACATCTAGCTAGGGACCGAGCTAGATGGAGAAGTTTGTTGGGTGAGGCCCTAGTTCACACAGGACTGTAGCGCCACCTTAAGTAAGTAAGTAAAAGCTATACTTTAAGTGAAACTCAAGAGTGAATTCGATATGCAGGCTTATTTGTCAGTCCCTTTAGGGATATTTGTTAAAATTAAAACAAAAACCCTTCACTAGGCAAAATACACAAAAATAAAAAATGTTGAGAAGCTATAAACATGTTAGGAAAAAGATAAGGTAAATAATGTGTATGTGAAAATATTGTATAGCATTCTAAAAGAGATCATGACGTATCAACGAATGACAAAAGCCTCAAACGCAAAAGAAACGTGAAAGTCTCGAAAAAATTGTATGTTCAAGATTTGGATTGTTTCTTTTTAAAGAGGTTAAGCTCAAGCAAAACACAGCATTATATTGGAATTGATCAACAATTTATTTTCCGAGCTGAAAAATAGCGAGTTTTCCAGTAACTTAAACGCTAAAAACATAGGGAAATATAGCATTTTAACAATTATTAACTAAACTAAAGAACAACTATTAGATTGTAAGGACTATAATCTAGAAACCAAAATTGAACATCAATTCAAATGGCATATAAATTCATAGTCACTGTCACTCCCACATGCCCAATAAAGTTAATAAAGGGCAGTTTTTTAAAACCTGTTGAAAGTTTAAAAAAACACACATACAATTTAGAAAAACGAATGAAATCTTTATTCGAATCGACGATAGTACGGTCCATACAATTTAATGTTTGAAGATTATTTCATGCAAATGTTGACCTTGACTGCGCCTCCACTGGTCTATCTGCTTAGTCCAATTTTTGCATACTCTTTTTAACATTTCGTTTGGTATCTCACGAACAAATGCTTCAATGTTATCTTCCAATGCGTCAATTGAAGGCGGCTTGTCTGTATAGACATGAGCTTCAATAGAGCCGCACAAAAAATACTATAAAGTCGTTAAATCGCCTCTCAATATGTATATTGTTGCGCGTGCTGTGTGGCATGTGGATTGTGGCACCGTCTTGTTAAAACCACATGTCATGCAAGTCAAACTCTTGCATTTTGGGCACACAAAATTGGATATCATCTCACGGTTGCGCTCACCATTCACCATTCATTTACGTTACGATTCGCACCATCTTTGAAGAAGTAAGGTCCAATGATGCCACCAGTCCATAGACTGCATCAAACAGTGACTTTTCCTGGATGCATTGGTAGCTCTTGTAATGCTTCTGGGTGATATTTACTCCAAAATCGACATTTCGGCTTATGTATGTGTGTACCCATTGAGCCAAAAATGAGCTTCGTCGCTGAACACAATCTGAACGCGATGAACTTTCTTAACAGAGCACGCATTTTGATAATAAAATTTAATGATTTGCAAGCGTTGTTCGTTTGAAAACGATTCATGGTTAAATTATAGACCAAATTGAAGATATTTGACTGTGAAACACGAAAAGTGCGTCAGCTGTTTAAACCAGTGTTGCCAAAAAGATAATAGCTAAAAAAGCCCTTTAGTTGAAATATTTGCAAATTAAATTTTAATGAATTTCATGTAATTATATTAAATGCAAAATTATGGAATACTTCATCATTTTCGCTTAATTTCTAAGTTAATAGCAGATTGAATATCTCATCAAACAATTGCTTATTCATCGGAATAATATTATTTGAGATTTTGTTTTAGTGACCTCTTAGTTTGTAAGTTATTTTAAACTTAGTATATTTTTAATTGCATACATTCTTTGAATACCCAATAAACTGCTTATGAAAAAAAAACTTTAAAATAATAATATATCTCTTGAAATTTTGCTACAGCTTTATCTAAGTGCAAGAAACAGTTTAACTCAAAGCTAAGAAATTTTAGCCATAGCTGTAGACGGTTAATGAAAACGCAACCATCTTTCTTTCTTAGGGTTTACGTGCATAGATGTTTTCCCAAGACCTTAAATTTTGAACATCGATATCCATCATAAAACCAAATAAATAAAAACATATAAGCTTTAGAGTTAGGAGTTTAAAAATCATTTAAGACTTTCAAAGTGATAATAGACTGCAACTTATATATACTCGTAGGGTTGCTGGTCATTTTTATTTTTAACTTCCCAAAGGAAGTTATTGTAATGGGTCCGATTTGTCAAATTGAAAATTTTGACATTTCTCGACGTTTCAAGGTCCCTAGAGTCAAAATAAAGGATTTTTAGAAAGATGTCTGTGCGTGCGTGTATACGTACGTTTGTACGTCCGTACGTCCGTACGTTCGCGACGTTTTTTCGTCGTCCATAGCTCAAAAACCAGAAGAGATATCGACTTAAAATAAATTTTGTTATACAGATAATAAGGCAGAAAGATGCAGAAAGGGCTCTCAAGAAAATTGCGTGGGTGGTTTTTTTACCATAGCAGTTTGAAAAAAAGGTGAAAATTTTGGTTAACCCTATATATCTTACGAACCAAAATCGCTAGAGACTTGAATTAAATTTTATATAATATATTGTTACGTGATACCAAACAGGTATATTTTTTGAAAAAAATCAATATAACGGTTTTTTTTATAAATCAATAAAACTGAAAAAAAAATTTGTCACCTTCAAAATTTTACGACTGAAATATGATTTCATCTCCAAAACAATTTTGTGCAACGAAGAATAATGTTTTTGACATCTGATAAAATTTTGAGAAAAAACTAATTGACAGTTTTTTTTACAAAAAATAAAAACCTAAAAAAAATGTATTAAAGTTGGTAAAAATTGATTTTCAACTCAAATATCTTTTCAAAACTTTGAGATATTGGCTTTAATTTACTTTTATCTTTCAAAACATCTTGTTTTCAACAGTTTTTAACATTCATTTAAAGTTTGAAAAAAAATCGGTTTGACAGTTTTTGTACAAAAAATTAAAAACCGAAAAAAAATCAACAAAAGTTCGTAAAAAATGATTTTCGACTCAAATATCTTTTAAAAACTAATTTTTTCTTATAAGAAATATTGTTTTCAACATTAGGACAAATTTTGAGAAAAATTATATACTATCCAAAGTGGATACCAACCTATAATTATTGAGCTTTAATCCTTTTTGTAAACAATTTCTTTAGTAGTTTATATTGTTGTTTTAAGTCAACCGACATTGGTCTTATGGGCAGCAATAATTGTTTCCATCGTTAACTGGTTTGGAAAATTCAAATAAATCATCATGACATTGAACGGGCTATAACGATTCTAATAATTCCTATCATCATCATCACGGTAATACCTTAATTGAAAATCAAACCCTTCTTTTTTACTGAGTGTGGGCCTGATGGTTTGGGTTTGGTTGAACTTCAAAGTATTTAGGCTATAGGCAGGGTAAGGTTTTGGAATTTTGGTTTGGCTTCTCAGAATCCTGTGTACTTGGAAACTAACTTTTCAAAATTCAGCCGTAACAAGAGTACGGCTCTTAGTGTACATCAGATATCCAACATCATCAAAAACTATATAGGGTGTCAGGCAGGGCAAGAGATATAGGTCCAGGAAGAAGCATCCGATTCTATAAATTGTATTGAAAGTTTGTTTTACTCTGGACAGATGGCTTGTTGGTTGTCGGTTTGGTTGGCTGACCGGATGACTGGTCTGTAGTGGTCGGCATGGTTTTGGAAATAAACCAAAATGCGCTCCTATCTGGCTTCTCCACGCATATTCGACGAACAATAATACCCAGCCATTTGATTTATTGCTTTATCTGCTCCAATGATACGCTCTTTACGCTTTGGTAGAGTTATGTAGTAGCTATGAGTGAGCTAAGAGTAGAGAAGTGAGCATTCATACCATTCGTAGTTCGTACTACATCAAACAATGTACTCGCAACTACTGTTGTTGTTGTTTGATGTGCTGTTGGTGGTGCTGTGTTCTATTTTGTCGATGATAGAAAATTCTGCAAGCCCATGGCAACCGCTCTGATTTGAAAGTTGCAGGCATATTCGAATTTTAGTACAGTCATTCAAACATATTGTGGGGTTTTGAAGCATGGTCGTACATTTATGGGAGGGGTAGGAGCCCTAAGTTGTCTGAATGACTTAAAGAGGTGAAAGCTTTTGTGAGATATACTTGAGTCGGAAACTATTTATTATGAGTTTTTTGTTGTTTTCATAGGTTTTTAAGTCTCATACAATTATACGATTTTGAATAGTTTTTTTTGAAAGTTCTAATTTTGTAAAAGAAAACTGACAGTTGAAAACTAGTTACAAACATTTTAAAAATAATATTTACATACATACATAGGTATGTATGTATGTGTATGTAAATAAAATTTTGTGTCATTATATCAATGATGGTCAAAATGTTACCAGATGTCCAAAGCGATACTTAATTTTGTGTCCAAAATTTTACGTCTTTGGTATCTCGTCACATTATATAAATTGGATTGAATTTAATTGAAGTCGCTAACATAATTTTTTCGTGAGGTATTTGGGGTTAACCAAAATTTTCATTTTGTTTTAAGTTTGTAATTGAAAATTACAATTTCAGTATCTATTGAAATTATTATTTTAAAAACAAATTTGGAGTCGATATCTCTACTGGTTTTTGACATATGGAAATGCTCACACAGATGGTTCTCTAAAAACCTTTAATTTTGATTTTATGGACCTAGAAACATCTAGAAATGTCAAAATTTCCAAATAGACAAATCGGGCCAATTACAATGGTCCTATGGGAAGGGAATAAATTAAATTAATCTACTATTAACACCCCCAAAGTCCATAATAAAAACGGTTTTTTGAAAGAAAGACCGAAGGAAAAAGGAGAAGATTCACTGTCTTCTTAACAAAAGCCCAAGCATTTACAAGTGAGATTGTATCAACTTGATAGAAAACTAGCTATTGCAGTAAAATCGTGTGACTCTTAAGATAAAGACTGGTAAAGATTGTAGGTTGAGGGCTTATTTGTGGCAAGTTGCAATTACTTTGTTCTTCTGCTATATTGATAGATGGCACCTAGCTTTCTTAGGGTAAGTCATTAAGGTTAAGACACCCACTCTTTGGCGGAAACCATGTATGTACCTACATAGAAGGATACAATTTAAGCTACAAATCCATATTCAGGCAAACAATCAGATCTAATTTTATCCGACCTATTGACGCAACCATATACATTCTATGACAACAATACTGAGCCAATAAATTGAAATCGTCCGAACCATTTTTGTTTAGAATGTCAGTTCAAAGAGGGGGTTTTGTCATACCATGACTTGGCATCATAACAGTGGAGTAGTTACAGCTTCTTTGTCTAAAATGTCTTTTTCTTCTTTTCGCCCAACACAGCTTGCAAAGAATATGTTAAAAGGATTGTGCCATATTGTACAGAAATAGCAGTAGCATTAAGTCGATCCAAATTCAATTCATACGGTAAAACAAAGGATTTTCACTTTATTATGTTTCCCCAAAGTACAGTGAGGTGTTTGCCAAGAGGAACAAAACTCTTTTAAGACGAACACACACAACAAAAACAACCAAAGCAAAAAAAAAATAATCTTGAAAAATTTCAAAAACTGAGAAAAAAGACTCTCGTTGAAACAAATAAAAAAAGTCTTGAAACTAGAAGGGCCAACTGAAGAGGCGAGACTGACGTTGAGTCAAGTCGAGACAATGAAAGTTACTTCTTGAGAATTTTTTTTCATTTTTTTTCATTTTATTTTTTTTTTTTTTTTCATCGTAACTTAGAAATAGAATAAGAAGAAAGTAAGATGAAGAATAAGGTTTTACAACACTTTGTGATTGCGCGATGCTGATGTAACCATCAGGTTAGGTGTAGAGGGGAGAAAAAGTTATAATATGGATCGCATGAATACTCCCGTGAGAGTTAATCTTTTTTGCACTGCCAATCATTAAGTTAACTATGTAGGACTCTGACGTTAACTTTGTTCTAAGTTTGCGAGATATGTATGGGGTCGGTCTCGGTATATTGGGTATAGTGATACAGCTATATAGATGCTAAAACAGGGAAAAATGTGGCCCAGTTGAAAATATTTCAAAAGAAAAAGTACTTTAAGGGAGGTTCTTTAAACATTAAACATATACATACCAACTGTATAAAAAAGCTTAATTTTAAGTTTTGATTAAATATTTGTTTTCAAGAACCACTTCCTATTTATATGAAATCAGTCAAATTTTCTTAGAAACTTGCTGGTATAGGTATTAATTTATGGAATTGCTGGTTCATACTGTTCATAAATATTTTAAGCTTAATAAATTATGTGATGGGTTTAATAATTTACACCAATTGATTATTTATTTCCTAAAATAGAAACACACAAGTAAATGAATACACACACTTAAAGATGTATCTACAAAAGCGATGAATTTAAATTCTAGGGATCTTGAAATTGTAAGAAATGTCAACAGTTTTAATTCGGTGAATACCGCAGATTGTGTTATCATTAAATGGGAAGGTAGAAATATAAATGTGTATTATAAAGTATACATTCAAGTTGATTGTATTTTTATCTGTAGTGTAGTGGCACGTATACAATAATTTAAACTCAAGCTAAAAAAGTTGAAGAGGTTTTAATCGATGGTTGCTCTTCTGGCTTAGCTATAACCCACTCAAAACTTCAACTGATAGCGAATGAATAGCCATGTAAATTTTATGAATAAAATTACAATGTAAAAATGTAAGTTAAAATAAAAAAATGAGCTTCATCTCATCTTATTGTTTTACTCTTATTTCAAAATTGTATTCCTTCTTATAACACTTTCAGCAAAATTTACATTATTTTCTGTACCACAAACCAAACAATACTTTTTTAAACAATAAAGTTGACGTGAATTCAAGTTTCGCCTCATAATTGTTTTTAATCATATCAAGGTTTTGAAAATATTTCTCTTCAAACATTTTAAGGACAACCAAAAACAGTGTTTTCAAGGCTGTGGTAAGACTTAACTAATAAATGAATTAAATAATAAATTGTATGATATTTTTACAGAGTATAACACTTTGTGCTCTAACAACGGTCTGAATCATTTTAGTATCTTCTACTTTATGAAAATTCTCTTTAGTTATCTATCATTCTTTATTTGACTCTTTATGATGTTTTGAGAAACCAATGCTGTGACTGTTTTAAAAAATACGGTTTGGAGTAAATGTTTAGTGTTAAACTGTTGCCTTAAATTTTAAAAATATCCCTTTTAACATTATTTTATATTTAAAAAATATTCAAATCATTTTGCCTTTGTAAGACAAATGAAGATTTTTCAAAAGTTTTTTAAAATCCAATAAGTATTTAAAGTGAATATTAAAGGTAGTAATCATATATTTGGAAATCCGTCACGAATTTTGTTGGAAAAAGAAACAAAAAAAAAAACAACTTAGATAACCTCAAAAAACCTAACGTATGTGTTTTTTAATTTTAAAAAGGGTTATCTCAAAAAAATTGACCTGATAGAGTGATTAAGGAATGAGTTTGAATTAAGACCATCAAACCCAATCAGTAAAGAGCATGTGACAATGCAGTATTGAAAAAGTTCTTGACAACGATTAGTTAAAAGATGGAAATTGTTTTTTTAACTTAGCATAAGAGTTATTGTAATGGGTCCGATTTTAAAATTGAAAATGTTGACATTTCAAAAATGTCTGTGCGTGCGTGTGTACCTTAGATCGTACGTCCGTACATTTGCGACTTTTTTTTTCGTCGTCCAAGCTCAAGAACCAGGGTGTTTTTTTTACCATAGCAGTTTAAAAAAAAGGTGAACATTTGGGTTAACCCTTAATATCTTACGAACCAAAAACGCCAGAGATTTCAACGAAATTTTATATAATGAAAAAAATCCAACTAACGGTTTTTTTATAAACAAAAAAAACTGAAAAAAAATTGTCACCTCGAAAATTTTACGAATATAAAATGATTTTATCTCCAAAACAATTCTGTGCAACGGAAAATAACGTTTTGAACATTTGCTGAAATTTTGATAAAAATTTAATTGACATTTTTTTTATAAAAATTAAAAACCTAAAAAAAACATTACTCAAAATTAGTAAAAAATGATTCTCGACTCAAATATCTTTTCAAAAATTTGAGAATATTGCTTTCAACTAATTTTAACTTATAAGAAATATTGTTTTCAACAATCAGAAAAATGTTGAGAAAAATCGAATTGACAGTGTTTTTAGAAAAAATAACCTAAACAATAAAAATAATAAAAGTTGGTAAAAATTGATTTTCGACTCAAATATCTTTTTAAAACTTTGAGATAATTTATTAAAAGTACTTTTACCTTTTAAAAAATATTGTTGTTAACATTCAGTAAAATTTTGAGACAGTTTTTTCTACAAAAAATAAAAACCTAACAACAAACAAAAAACAATACTAAAACTTGGTTAAAATTTACTTTCGACTCAAATAGCTTTTCAAAAATTAAAAATATTATGTTCAAACTTTTTTATTTCATAGAAAATATTGTTTTCGATATTCAGTAGTTTTTTATTAAAATCCAACAATCCATTTTTTCATAAAAAATTAAATCTGCAAATTTGGAAAAATTGATGTTCGGTTCTTGATATCTCTTAAATTAATTTCATTCATTAATTTGTAAAAAATTAAGAAATGCTAAATGCTAAAATTGATAAAAATTTGTTTTGGAACAAACTAAACTATTTCTTTGTAAGAAAAATATTGCTAGTTATTTTAAATTTTTTAAGAATAATTCAACTAACAACTTTTTTAACAAAACATGAAAACCTATAAACTTTTAAGCAAGGCAAATTGACAGAATGACTAGACATACTTGTAAAACGTTCTGAAAAAACTCCATAGTATCAAAAAACATAAGAATACCAGTTTTTAAACATCTAAAGAAATTAATCTCCTTAAGATGAGTACCCGTGGCATGATAATTAGTGCGTTGGACTATCGAGCGAGAGGTCTTGGTTTCGATCCCTGCCTGTGCACTGCCTCTTGCGAGGAATTAACAAATTCTCCAAGAATAATTCTTGTCATGAAAAAGTGCTTTCTCAAATACGCCGTTCGGATTTGGCATATAAACTGTAGGTCTCCTCCATCCCTGCAATTATCCGCAAACAGGAATGGTTGAGAGTT
This sequence comes from Eupeodes corollae, assembly GCF_945859685.1. Lineage (NCBI taxonomy): Eukaryota > Metazoa > Arthropoda > Insecta > Diptera > Syrphidae > Eupeodes > Eupeodes corollae. The sequence goes on along the minus strand of NC_079147.1, from coordinate 201,566,775 downwards.
GCAAGTCAGTAGGCCCTAGTTCTCTACGGATTGTTGCTCCACCTATTTTATTTTTAAGATGAAATCATCGCTATTAACCTTAAACTTCTATATACTCATTTAACCTTAAAGTGTATCAGTTTTAATTCTTATCCATTTGATATTTAAAATGAATACCAAGTACCCAGGGCCGGATTTAGAGGTCTCGGGGCAATAAAGAAGCGGAGGCCTCCTCGCACCCATTTTTTTTTGTAAATAAAGTAAATCATTTTTTTTCACCCGAGTTTTTCAATAAATAATTAATTGTGAAAGCAAGTAGATTCCTAGTATTGTACTATTATTGAACAAACACATACAAATATAAACGGAAAAAAGAATTATCTAAAATTAAATTTTAGGGATAACGAACGGAACCTTTCTTTGTATTTTTCCTTGGGTGACAGATTTACGTCTTGTGTTTTCCCGTAATCGAGCGGAGTCAACCTAACATTTCTCGTACTGGTGCGGGTGCGTGATTGAACATATTCATAAGTATGGGATATTTTTTTGTCTGCATCCTCGTATTTATCATAATCAATTTGTCTGGATTCCACGAATAATTTCATTGATCTGCACGCATTGCCGATTCAAGAATCATTTTCGGGTCTTGCAACATCTTTTTTGTAGCGTTTAATCGCTACACCACTCATCTTCTGTAGAAGGTGCGTTGCTTCATTCCTCACGATGTCTTTTGGGTCTTTATTAGAAGATATGCTGGTTAGGGCATCTTCGATTTCCGAATAGCGGTTGACTTAGGCTTTCGTAGCTAAAGCTCGACAATTCCAACGAATGTCGCTGAGCCTTTTCAAGACTAAAAACTGACAGCTTTTCTTCTACGATAATTTCTCAATCGGAATTCGGTGCCGCTCTGTACTGGCTGTGAAAAACGTGAACAAATTCTGCACGAAGTCAAAGAATTGAACAGCCGATGGACAAATTACTAATTAGTCAATAATAACTGATTTTTCCAAGAATTGAAGAACACCGATGTACAGCAATTAATTAAAATGTATACATATGTACAATGTACATATATATGTATATATAAGAAACAAAATTTGAGACACGGAATCGAATACCCAACCTCCGAGGTTGCGGGCAAGTACCAGCTCACTCAGCCATTATGCGATTGGGATACTCCCTCAAGATGGGTAGTGAATTGGAGGTGCTTCTTTTTAGGGAAATTTGAGATTTTGATATTTCAGATTGCCTGATTGGAGTGAACAAATAAAGATCAATGATTTCTGTTATTTAAGATTAATATAATTAAATAATCATGTACGAACAAAGTACTGTAGGATGTAGGTAAAGGTAAAAGAGCAAACAAAAAAATACATATCAAAGGAAAAGATGTGTAGGTGTACTAGTGTTTATTAGTTCGAATTTTAAACAAAAAATTTCCGAAGTCTATTATGGGGGCCCCCATTTGTGGGGGCCCAGGGGCTTCCGCCCCGGTTGAGCTGACCTAAAGCCGGCCCTGCAAGTACCAACCATTAATACACAAACATTTAAAGCAACACAAAATAAAACTTAAATCTCTAATAGCCCATGCGACACACAAATTGACCACTCCTGCATGTTTGAGTGTATTTTTAATCGCATTTCAACAAGACCTACATACGTAACCTTTCCCTGAAAAATTTCTCACTAAACGCATTTGTAGTCAGTTCTAAGAAGATTTTTGAACCAACAATTTAAAAGTGACGATGAGAAATCCTTTATTGAAAATTTCTTCAGAAGATGCAAACGTTTATAGGAGTGTAATTGAAAGATGTAGGACGTAGGTATTAAAGTGTTTCCTGATAAAATCAATTAAGACAAACTCTTTTTGAAATTCAAAAAATGTTAAAGCTACACAACAATTGGATTCTTCATTTTTCATCCAGTTGGCATAATATTCTAACTCAAAATGATTCTGGTATCAAATTTGAGTAAGTGAGAGCATATTTTTATTCAAATTGATTGTGGCCCCAAATTGTGGTGAGTAAGGTCAGTGAAACTCACTCACATACTTTAGCAACATGTTGCAAGAAACAAGTTGTGTTGATTTGTGTATTGAATCGCACTCAAACAAATCTGTATTCACTCAGCAAAAGCAACACTACACGGAACCGGCACGACGTTATGTGTCGAAGAATTCATGTTCATTCAGCAACCGAGTTTTCGTTTGTAGACAAGTCTGGTTTGATTGTGGTGTTCTTTGGGAAAACCTATGTGATTTTGTGATTTTCCCATTATAAACGTGACGACCGTGGTGAATTTATTTGCAGTTATTATATTTGTATAAATACTAACCACCCACATACCACTACCTGTCCTTATACTTGAGTCGAAACTAGATAGGTGACTATACCGGCAGATTTGTCTGATTTTCCCCATTTTATTTTTGTTCGCGAAGTTTAAGCCATAAAGTGCGTATTGAGTGTTTGTCAGTGTTAAAAAGACTTTTAATCGGGTCGGGGCTGTCTTGTTGATTTTTACGGGTAAACGAGACTAAACTTAAACCGTTGTAGGATTTAAATATTGCATTTAATAAACTGAAAAAAAAATACGACCTTCAATTTTTATAGTTCCACGCGTAACTGAACTTGAAACTAAATATTGGTCTTCAATTTATAAAATTTTAATATTCGAAAGTGACTTTAAAAGGTTTTGTTTTTGTTTTTTTTGCATCCCATCCTCAATGTTATTCGTGTTGATGAAGAAGTCATTGAAAATCTAACAATTCTTATCTAAAACATATTGAAATTTTGATACCAATTGTTTGTACGTATGTAAGTTAGTTCTTAGCGTACAAAATTATTTGAGAAATAAGTTGTGGTTTTTGGGATCAAATGTGATAGAATGTTGTAACATAGATTTAATTTGTTTTTAAAAAGTTATCTTATGAAATAATAGAGGAATATTTACTTTGTGGAAAAAACTGGCAACATTTATTTTTTCGATACAAGGATAATATTTAAATCTGGTTCTGCTGTACAAATGGATACACAATTATTTTCAAGCCTACGATATTGTAAGTCTTTTTATTTAAATTTTTAATATTAATTTTAATTACTTTTTTCTATCAACAAAACGATTCTGAGACGAAAAACCAGCAACACATTTCATTAAACATTTTTAATATCTGTCATCGCAGTTCCTTCTGTGACATTGCTATAGGATGTCATTTTATTCTAAGCATCGCCATCATCGTCCTTGTTTATCATATTGAAGAACTAACAATGTAGAATGCTCTTGGCTGAATGGCAAGGTGGGTTACGCTACAAATGAAGGTCGTTTGTGTCAGGAAAAAATGATATGAAAGAAAATAAAAAAAACATCAGGATACTCAAGCCTGATTGTTGACTCTTGGTTTGGGCTTTGAGGCAAGAAGTGGATTTGGTATATGCGGAAACTTGAGTAACCATAATATGCATGCGTTTTTGCTCTGTGATCCATTACAACAGAGTGAATTGAGTGTTCATTAATTCCTACTTACACACTACAGTGACAACCTCTTTAAGAACTGTCAAAGTCAAAGGCAATTGAGAAATAATGTTTTTAGAAAGTATTTCCGATTACAGTTTTGAAATATTTTACAAGGCAATGAAAAAATCAAAAGATAGGCTGAAATTATAGTGATTAATTTAGATTTTTGCATATTTTGTACCAATTCATGTAATATAGCTCTTCAACATGTCTCTGGAGTGATCATCATGGATTGTACAGTGAGCTAATAATCGACATAAAAGAAAGACTTTGTCATTGTAGAACCATGCGAGATCCATGTGCACTTAGAAATCCACTTTTTTATCGATGTTTCTATCTTTTTTAAAACTTATTATTTGAAAACTGTTAAGGTTTTTAATACACAATCAAAATGTTCTGAAGGTTAATTTTGTGTTGAATAAAAGTTAAAATATAAATAAATTCCAGAGATTTTCTACCGAAATTTCGGTTATTCTAAGACTCCATAATTTTCTTTGTCGAAAAATGTTAAAAAGTTACTATTTAATTTCTTTACAAAATATAATCGCCAACAACTTTTCAAAAAGTCACACAGGAACCCTTCTATGTTTCACCATAATACAACCAATTCGATACAATTTACTGTCTCTCCTCAATGAACTGTAAGACTTCATTATGTCAATATATGCATGTATCAGACGCAAGATGACCCAAAAAACCTCTTTAAGTGTGTACATTCTGCAAGGATGTAGATGCCTTGAAGCTTCCAACTGTACTTCTATAAAGTATCACCACCACCACCGCCGTGGCTAACATAAACCCAACCCTTGCACTAAATAACCTTCCCATACGATGTCATTATAGGAATGCAGACACAAAGTTACGAGCATATATGGAATGTAGTCAAAACTAAACGCACGAACAAACGAAAGTGTCTCTCAATCTCAGTTCCTCAACCATGACAAAAGTTTCCGGTCATGTTTACACTTTAAGACGATAAGCTTTAGCATCTACATTTATAACAATATATAACAGAATAAAGCACAAGGACGACCAGAGGGAAGACCAAACTGTCTTACCTTTCTTTTGTGGGTGTACGGTTTTTGTGGACTACACTTTGCAAGCCTTTTGTGTTGAAAAATGTATCGGTTTCAGGGTAATTCCATTAGACTGAGATTCATAGATTTGAAGATCAGTTTTCAGTTGTGAAGAATACAACATTTTTATTGTTTATAAATGCTGATGGAAAATTGAATACATTTTTATTTATTCTATTGGTCATCCTTGTAAAGTTGGTTTAGCCCTGTATAAACTCTTTTCAGTCAGGATTTATATGTAAGTAGATGAAAGGTTGCATCTAGTAGACTTAACAACTTTTAATTTGTTTTAAAATATACATTGGGGAGAGGTAAATCTAAACATAAAGCTATGTAAGCTATACCCAGTTGCCAGATATCCATGAGGACAACACTAAACAACTAAAGACAAACTTTTAACTTCAAAACTTCCGAATAAAGTTTTTCAATTAAATTTGTTCCCAAATTAAATTCTCCTATAAACTCCTGCTAGGAAGGTTTTTCTCCATGATCGCACACACAACAAAACGTGTACTTAGCTCAAGTGCACTCTCTGTTTATGTTGTAGATTAATATATTATTTATCTGCAGGGTAAATCTAAGTTTCGAATAAAACATTGACTTGATTAATTAGCATCATGAAATGGGATAGAGCGAATGATGATGGAAACAGCGTTTACTTTCTTCAGAAGAAACATTCCCACAACAAGTCAAGTGTGTTGGCTTTAGACGAACTTAATGGAAAATAATAAAAAATAGGTAAAATCAATTGATCATAAAATAACGTGTGGTTTTATTCATACGAAGAGTAAGACAAACATAGGCTAGGCAGTCAAGTTCTGTTTCTAGGGCAAAAATGAAGGCAGAACTTTTTTCAAGTTAAATTTCTACACCCGTACAGGCGTACACTCTGCATAGGTTATACCTCTTATAACCACTTTGAATTTTTAACAAGGAAAACATTTTCTCTCTCGTTTCCATTAAATAATTTGTTTTTCTTTTTTACGAGATGCAGGATGTGGCATAGATGTCCTTCAGAGCTAGAAGCTTTTGCCCACACACAAATTAGTTTTGTTTTTCTTCATTTCCATACATATTCATAATACGTACTTTCTACCTGTAGAAATATTCTTTGGATGTGATTAGAATATTATTCAGTTTTTTGCTTTTATTTCGTTTTTTTGTTCTGATGATTACTTGAAGAAATATTCGTGCTTATAAAGGGTTTTTTCAATAAGAGCGGGT